>NC_092191.1:21481091-21523591 GCF_043641665.1 Enoplosus armatus | reverse complement strand
ATCACCGCAAATGAGGCTCCTTGGCCCGGCTGTGTGTCTTCATACGCCATTTCCGAGCGCGTCACCAGGCTGCTAAGTATTTACGGGTATACTCACGGTTTAAAGTGTTCCATTTCTCACTTGAGCTCAACCAACGGCCGAGTTAGTCCTAACTAGGCTGAGCGGACGTTCCCTGCTCGTGCTGGAATTTGAGACTTTTGGGAATTTGAGAATCTCGAGACATTCAGAAGTCTTGTTGGGGTACTTGAGAATCTCCTTGAGACATTTATCCAATTCAGTCCAGAAAACTAACTTTTCAGTCCAGACAGAGTTCTCAGTACCGATTTGAGACGATACGTTTTTTGAATGCAAGACCTTTTCGAAGAAATTGAGCTCCAAGGAGGTTTTTCCTGCACAAGAGATACTGGATGTTCTTCAAACGATGGGTGTAATTGTAGACCAAGTGTTAAGGCGTCAGTATACTTAAAACAAACTAGGGCGTACCATTTGATGTTCGACCAGGTCTAAAGGCAAACTTTTTTTCTACCTGGGCATGAAGACCGCCGCTGTCACAGCCTCCCCCCTGGCTGCATCACACTGCGTCCCTGATCGCTTCCGCGTCCTTGTAGTCTGACGGGGATAATGGCGTGAACTTTCGGATAGTCTCTCCGCAAAGGCAGGATGTTGCACTTGGTTGTAAACAGGAAAAAATGATGGAAGTAATCATGCGAGATTGAAGTGGAAACAGTCGGAGGCAGTGACTCCGATTCCAACATCCAAAATGGGGGTTTCAGACCTCGTTAGATGACCTGAGAAGCGCTTCCTTTTAAGCACACTGAGGCCTTTAAATAAGGCTTCATTTTTGTTTCTTCTTTTGGCTTTTTATTCCTGTATTCATGGCCCATCAACAGATAATGTTTTTTTTGTTGCTTTTTTGTCCATTCCCATGCCTGCAAGTTATAAAAATCAATATATTTTTACCAATCACACACACTTTTTGCTTTTTGTCTCTGGGCACCCAGCTCGGTGCAGGACTCTGACGAGACTGATGGTCAGGCACAAGTTCAAATTTTAGTGCATTTCATTTATCTACTGCTGGAAATCATGGGGGCCTCACAATAAAATCTTTGCCTACTGCATGTGCGGGTTTTAGCGTTGCTGCCGCATACGACCATCTCTAAGGACACTGGTGTTTAGTGTTCCCCGAGACTGTACAGATAGAGACACATGGCTCTATATGTCCACTGCGTCTTTGTCAGTCATCTTTCATCTTTTGGCCCGCGCCTATAGGCAGAGAGTAAGCAGCAGGCGGTATAATTCTGTTCTAAAGCCCCTAGTTAGGCATGCATATATTCCTATTATAGTCAGCGCTCCCGGAACAAGACAACAGAGAGCAAACAGAATGACCTTGAAATATTTATCCCCAGCCTCGCTTCGGAGAATTAAGTTTGGTGTCAGGGGCAACTCGCAGCTATCCAGCTCCACTTTGTGTGGAAGCATGCGGCGCCCGCACACACCCGTGCGCACACACACACACACACACACACACACACACACACGTCCTCCTTTAGCGGGTTATGTAGACTGAAACAAACGGCTCGTGTACCATCTTGCAGTGTTGAATATTAAAGGCGGTCAGGGAGGCAAGGCTTTGATTGGGACAATAAAGGCTGATGAACAGGATCTTAGAGCATGGGAGAGGAGAGTGTGTGTGTGTGTGTGTGTGTGTGTGTGTGTGTGTGTGTCACAGTGCAAGGGATACAGCCAAAACCCTGAAGTGGAAGCCAGGAGCTGCCCGGCCCAGAATGCTGCCTGTCTGCCTGCCTGTGTGTGAGTGTGTGTGTGTGTGTGTGTGTGTGTGTGTGTGTGTGTGTGTGTGGAGGGAGAGAGGGAGGGCGAAGAAGGCTAAAAGTGACCCAGTCCAAGCAAATGTGGGTCAAATTGATAGTAAGAATAGGGTAAATGTGCGTGCAGACTTTAATTGCACTGCTCTTCTGTTCTGTACTTCCTCATGCCCTCAGTTTGTAACTTTGTCACATACAGGAAGTGATAGCGGTTTAAAGGGTCATTTCAGTTTTACGGCAACCTATTTTAACAGTTCTGAGACACTGCACTCACCAAAGCAATCGCTGATATCGGGGAACACAGTGACGCCACAGTGACGGGGTCATTTGGAGGTTGAGACGGGAAGTGAGCGCGCCCAGGATGCTAGCAGTTAGCATAGTCCCGCACTGTGCTACAGTGATGACGCCAGGTCAAAGTTGAGTCAGGAAGTCGGCTCAGACTCAGTCATGTCCGTGACACGACGACATCTACCTAAAGCGTGCTAACATTAGCCACCGTGAGCTTCTGGTCACACCAGACCGAGCAAGGCTGTAGCAGCAAAACCCTTTCAGTTTTGTTTTTTAAATGAACAAGAGTGCATTCTGTTCCTTTTATGAATTCAACCTTTTGTCGGTAAGAGGAGGGTCGCGTCTCGCTGTAACGTCTGTCGTCCATACTGCTCTTTTGAGGACCTGCTGGACCGCTTTTCAGCGCCATTCCGAGGGCTGGAAAAACCAAAAACAATGAGCTAAAGGGGCTAAAGGGCTGTGGAGAGCTCTCCGTGGGTTCATCGCTCAAGCGGCACCTTTCACATTCCACACAGCCATTTGATCCACTTTAAAAGAACACTGATTGGTCCAGCTTTAATGTATCCACGGTTTTAACTGAAAGTCTTCAGTTACGGCGGTATTTTTATGACTAAAACCTGTCCTCTAAACTGGCAAACACTATGATTTTCCACTTCCAATATTTAAGCATCGACTTCTACCAACTTAGCTTGAAGTTTCCATCCAACTTTATTGCTCTTCCTCTTCAGCCCGAGATCAAAAAGAATCACAAACAACTTTTTGATATGTTTGGAGATATTCTAGCTAATGATCCATTACAGAATATCTGAGGGGACGTCTGTATGGGAGGCATGATTGAGGCTTCGCCAAAAGCCTCTTTGTTGTACTTATGTAATTGTCATGTTCATAGGGAATTTTTATTGAAACAATAACAAAGCACATGTCCACAAATTAGCTTCACTTTCTCCCATTCAACTTCTCATTGTCTGCAATGCCTGTGAGGGCTTAGAATAATGGATGATTGGAGAGGAGAAAGGAAACGCAATGGGCTGTGTGTGTGTGTGTGTGTGTGTGTGTGTGTGTGTGTGTGTGTGTGTGTGTGTGAAGAGGGGGAAGCATGTTGGCAGTGTGGTAAAGAAAAGCCTGCTGGATTGTTGGAGCACAGTGGAAGGATGCCTGCCAGTTTCTACGCCACCGGGACTCTCTGACCTGTGCTTGTGTGTGTGTGTGTGTGTGTGTGTGTGTGTGTGTGTGTGTGTGTGTGTGTGTGTGAATGCATGCGAGCAACTGAACTCGACAACAGAAAAACCTCCGCCTGGTCCTGCATGCGTTCTGCTCTTCCAGTGTGTGAGACTGCGTGTGTGTGTGCCTCTGCCCTGTGTTCAGTGTGCGTTTCAGCGTGCATGTGCACCTGCATATTGTGTGTTTATGTGTGTGTGTGTGTGTGTGTGTGTGTGTGTGTGTGTGTGTGTGGGAGGCAAGCAGATGAAGACGGTGCTTGCCTCATATTCGATGTGATCTGCAGCCTCACCTCTGTCATTATATTTAGCATACGATCCAGCTCCAGCGTTTCATTATGCATTCCCCATCTACAGCTCTGTGGTGTGAATCTTACATCTCAATTAGCCCCTCTGTTCTGGACATAAAATGCATTATTTGTGGCAAGAAATGCAAGAGCAGAGCAACCAGAACTCGCAACCCGACGCGCACACGACCCGACTCAAACGCGCGCAACAACACAGAGGCGTAAGAAGCGCTTGATAAATTATCTTTTCAATGAGATGTTTGGGAATTTAAAAAAAATAAAAAATAAAAAAAAAGAAGCAACAGTGGCGGTATTATTTATGTGCAGGCCCCGCCGGTGACGCTCGAGGACTCATCGCGGTGACCTGAACAGGAGCGCAATGTGGGTCAGTTAGAGGTGACCTGCATATCTTTACTATGTATCTATAAAGCTCAGTTGGGCTGGGGAAGCCTAAGTATGTACTTCTAGAACAGTATCAATGGAAACAAGGACCATAGTCCGGGCCAACAAATCTCTTTGGATTTTAAACAAATAACAGTTTCTTGACATACCACACTATTACCCAATATAAGACCCACTTGCACACCAACGTCTGGTAATAATTAAAAAAAAAGAAAGAAGATATTTTGCATCTGTTCTGCAATTTAGGCAAAGTCACGCTTTTTTGTTCCGTTCCAGAAGGATTCAACGCAGAGGTTAGCAAACCAAAGGCCTTTCAATGCTCAGATGGAATGAAGTGCAGAATGATTAGGAATTAGAAAACCTGATTTCAAAGTTTTAGAGTTGCTGGCTACACCTGTACCTGTGAGTGCAGACCTTTACGGTTAGCTAGGCCTTTGTCCCATATTGCTGTATTCAAGTTTATTTATTGCTGGTTTGAAACTCTTTCTTAGCCTTTGTATCTGTACCATTTAAAAAAAAAAAAATCTGTTTTAATGTTTGTCTTTTTTGCCTTTTGCAACATTTTTTTTGCTTTATTGTCCTGTGCGCACATGTGGCGCCCATGCAAGAGAGACTGAACTGCGCTCTCATTGGGCCACCCTGTATAAATAAGGACTCAGAATTCAAGATTCCTATGGGTCTTTGATTGATTTTGGAGTTAATTAACACAATTGAGATAATTGTGAAGAAAACAGCAATCCAACGCATTGTCAGACACTTGTTGGTCAGTAGACTTTCAGTAGGCGAGCCTTTCAAACTGAAATGCATCTTTCCTGATTTAATTTTAAAATCGTACCCACTGAGCATCTACTGCGCAGGATCTCTGGTTTCTGGTCATTAAGACTTCATGGTGTGATCTAAATTGACTTGGCACCAGGCTGCAGGACAGTTTAAGGGCCAGTTCAACAGAAAATGGCACTTTGTAATTTGTTCACAGTGAGGTCTGGATTATCGAGAGTAACGGGAACATTCTGGAGGAGCATTCCATCAGTTCTGGAAACAGATGTCGCTGTCGAATGTCTTAAATGTCATTTGTCAATGCTGTGAACGCCCCAAATTCCATCTCCATTGTATTGGGGTGGACGCAGAAATCTCAAAGACATATCTCAGTACCTGAACAAATGCAACCGAAACTATCTGCATGACTAGATACCACTAGAAGAACATGAGGAAATGTGCTTTCTGTCATTCGGGTGAGCTGACCCTTCAAACACAGTCACAGTCACTGTCGCCGTGGTCTGTCGGGGCAGTGAACAGCTCCGCTGGAACAGCAGGGGATTGGCATCTTGCTCAAGGGCACCTTGACAGCAGTTGTTCAAGGAGGGAGCAGCTTTAGTTAGTCACACTCTCGGCTTAAAATGCTGCCCACATCATGTCAACATAATCTTGGATCCTTGCCCAGAGAGTTTTCCTTAATCTCACATTACCATATCTGCTATACAGCGCCATATGAACCTGTGAAATGGAAGTAAAATCCTACATTTGCATACACACACACACACACACACACACACAAATATACCCACACATAGGCCTTGCGTCTTGCCTGTAACATGTCTGTGTTGTCCGTGCCTGGACCGTAGGGGGGTGTGGAGGTTTGATTTCGGTGATCACTGTCACACAGTTGTCAGTGCATTGGGCCCTCGGGCTTCCACACCGACCTCTGACCACTGGTAGGCCGGGTTAATCAATCCCAGACTGACAGATCACTCCGAATGGGGTCAGGATTCAAGGAGAAACCGGATAATTGGTAGCATTTGGCGCTTCCGTGTGAAGAACGTTTTGATTCAAGTCGAGACATTTCTTTAGCCCAACATCATTTACAATGGCCTCAAAGGCCTGCAACAGCAATGCCCCCCCCCCCACAAGCTATCTAAAGGTGTGCATTTTTTTGTCTTGCATTATTCACACACATTTGACCGCTGGACCGTTTTTGCAGTGCCTGTTTATTTGCCCCCAAACAGCTAATGTGATACAAACTGTACAGACTTTAGCATTAGATAGCTATGCAAGCACTGACCATGTGTGTGTCTGACAGCTCAGCCTCTTGGCTGATCGCAGAGCTGTATCTGTATCTGTATCTGTATGTTCAAGAGTTTGAAAGTGTCTCTGCAAGTGTGAATTTTGAAACATTTTCTCACTCACTCTTCACCTCAGCTAATTCGCCCAAGGGAAATTTGCACTTGCTTGCATCTGTCTATTGACATAACATGCAATTGCTGGTGCTTAAATGCACTATAGGTTCAGTTTGAAGACACCTGAAGGAAGGACTGGCTAACAAAACAGACTGCCCCGACTAGAAAAATGACAACGTTGTTTGTTCAAACACTAAAAATGACCTAAGTTCATGTTTCACACCACTGCAAAAACTCTTAAGCTGAGGTTGCCATGGATCTGACACCAAACGCCACACTTTGCGCCCTGTCTTCTTACGAACAGGCACGCCTGGAGATCATCTTTCTTTAACCCAAAATGACAGAAAGTCAGACTCCAAGAATGGACTTGTTACTCCAAAACTAATCCAGGAAAAGAAGTTCAGTGATTCTACTCAAAAAAAAAGTCCATTTGATCCAAATGTGTTCCAAGGCCAGGAGAAAGGTCCCAATCTGGATTGCTCCATCCTCTTTCAACCCAACACCTGGAAAAGACCTGGCAAGTCCGAGCCTGCTACCTTATTATAATTCTAACCGCTGCACACCAGTTAATTAGCTTCATTTAGTATTGACAGACTGTGAGGTTCAGATTTCCCAGTCTCCTCTAAGAAGTCTAGTAATCCTGCAGCAAATTTGAGCAGAAAATCTACTTGAATTATATTTAATGACTTTTTCACAATGGTATTGTGTTGTTACTATAGGAACATTAAGGTAATGCCAGAATGAAAAGATTACTAACACAGTTACAATCCGGATTATTATAGAAACATGATAGAGATGTTGTAGGAGAAATCCCATCAAGAATAAGAAGGCTATTATACTGTCTACAACAGATGCATGATGGGTACCTATGTTGGAGTATTCTATATATATATATATTACAGTGATTCCTTTTCAGGGCTTAGATGGATTTTACTCTTTAGACTGAATGAGACACTATCCTCTCCACTATCCTGGGTAGAATGAGTGTTCAGTTTTTGATTTGCATTGCCCGCACGCCTGTTCAACCAAAATCTACCAAAAGCAGATGTGTGGATACAAAAGAGAGAGAGAGAGAGAGAGAGAGCCCTCCTTGTATTTTCACCGGGCCAGTGGATGCACAAGCACAACAGAACACAGAGGAGACTTAATCTCCCTGTCTGTTTTTCGGTCAGTAAAACTCCGGTCGGTAACCTCCCGCATTTTTGTGCACAAAGATCATTCAGGTTCGTACGTCCAGTGCTGTGAAAAGAGCTAAGTGACTTAGACTCTACAGCAGTTGTCATGCATATTATGCAAAAGTTAGTATTGATGAGACAACTGCTGCAAACCTGATTTATTAATAACAAAAACGCTCAAAGCACAATCAAAGTCATGCAGCTCGTTTGATATCCAACGTCAGTCTTCTCTGGGGTGTGCAAACAAATGCATAGATTGCTTAAATCTTTGATATGATACTCCCCTGAAGGCCAGTGCGCTGTGGCCGCATCGCGTCACTTGCTGCCTATGGCACACATACAAGCCCCTCAAGTGCCTCTAATTGTCACTATATTGGCGTCAGAGCTAAATGTAATCGTACCTTTGTTGTTGTTGCTTTCTGGAAGATAAATCCCAGACGAGCTTTTGAAAATCCCAGAGGATCGCTCAACAGTGCTTTCTGCTCTTTCAAAGGTATTCCCAGATTTCTCAAAGACTCCCCCAGCCATTCACCGTCATCTAGTACCATCATAAGGTCAGAAATATCATTGTCCGATACTTTGGTTTGTGGCCAAATATCTCCAGTGAATTTTCATCTAGCGCCATGAGCAGGTCAAAGTTTTCACGTATCCACTGAAATACTGAAACATCCCACAGATGGATTTGCACAAAAGTTTGTTCCGACATTCATGGCGCCCAGACAGTGAGTCCTGCTGAGTTTACCGATCCCCTGACTTTTCTTCTTCTCTTGAAATCATGAGGGCAAACAGTTCATGTCCAACACTTTGGTTTATACCTGCCTCAGTGCCACTGGGGAGCATGGTAAACATTACACCTGCTTAACATCAACATGTTAGCATTGTCATTGTGAGTTAAGTAAAGCATCCCAGAGCCGCGAGCCCGGCTGTAGAGTTTTAGTCTTTTTAATCCTTTTTACCCACTTGTTTCCTTATCCCTAAATCCCCAAAAGGTTAAAAGGTAGCCAAATGTAACTGATAATAAAACCCTTTTAACCGAGGTTCACGTCATACAAAGAGGTATGTCATTTCTGGCTACCATCTTTGTTTGGATAGGCCTTTTTTTCGCAGCAGACATTATGACTTGGCATAGTAGGAGAGGCGCAGGTGTTTACTATGGACATCAACAATGGCTCCATTCAATTCCCAAGTGTCCCGGTAAGCCATGACAGTGTGACAGTGCTCTTGCACAATAGCAGGACCCTGAAACTGAAGCAGCAACATGGAATTGAAATGTTTTCTGTGAAAAAGGCCTGTCAGGAAATGGAGTCACAACGTGGGAAAAGAGGTTAAAAAACCTTTGTGTTGTGCTGCACACAGAATATCTTTGATCCAAATTGTTAGAAACGTCTTTGAGGATTCTGGGAATCCCTTCAAAACAGCTGTAAGTGCTTTATATTGACATTCTGGGTTTATCAAGAATGGAAATTACCTTTCACAAAGAAGGGACGCTTTGCTCCAGACATGCCATACAGACAGAAGATGCAGTGAAGGTTCGGTCGAAGGGGTGTGCCAATCTGGGTTGCAAATGTGGTGAAAATGTTGCTTTTCTGCAGCACTGAACACCGCGTGTGTTCCCAAGAGAGCTCGACGTCCTTTTGTAGTATTTTATATAACAAGGTCCACTTTGATTTTCATTGCAAAAAAGAAGCACTTGAATCAGATGACAAGGCATGCTTAGTCAAGTCAAGTACATTTTTATATAAATCACAACTTTGCCTCAAGGGGCTTTACAATCTCTGCAGCATACGACACCCTCGATTCAGATAAGGAAACAGTCCCCTCAAGAAATCCTTTAACAGCCAAAAAAAAAAAAAAGGTTACAACTCACAAAAGTTAGAAGTTGGAGGTTCCAAGGAGCAAATGAAGGCAGCGTATGTCTCCATTCGCCCTCCGAAGCCTTTGGCTAGTGTTGTTCACTGACCTGTCACATTCAGCCTGGCCCGCCATCTCCAACAGGGCCGGACAGCTGACACTAGCGCTCCCCTCCGGTCCTCTCCCTAATGTGTTGTGATAAGGAGCTTATGTGAGGTTTCCCCGGCAAAATTACCCCCTCAAGCTATTCTAACAGTCCGCCGCATGTGGGCATACATTTCCCGATCACTTCACATGCAAAGGTGATGCTGGCAAGCGGGGGGTGGGGGTGGGGTGTTTACGTGTTAGCCTGGGCTAAAGACAAAGCTAGCAGAGGCCAAAGCCTAAGGACATGACAGCAGTGATTTCCATTGTTTTTTTCTGACGCACGGCGACATGGAGTAGCCTCAGCAGGGATCAGCTGTCCTCCATAGTTTTTGATTGCGAGAGCTCGCCAGTAGATCATATTGAACCGGCTTTGATGAGGTGAATACAGATATTGATTTAAATTGGATGCATGCTTTTCCAAATCCCCCCCCAAAAAAAAGACCCAAAGCAGATGTGCGGATGCAGAGAGGAGCTTTTCTCTTGATTCCATGTCCATCTGACACAATAGGAGCATATCCTAGCATCCCAGTCTTTGACGGCGTTTCAGCAGAAATCAGTTCCACATGCGAGCTGTGGCACCAATGCAGTGTTTACATCAACTGATCATCTGATGGCTTTCTCCTCTCGTCTATAGGCTCTCAGCGAGTGTGTGTTAACTGTGTGTGTGTGTGTGTGTGTGTGTTGATGCAGACCCCACGCATGTAAGATGTTGGCATGTGCGTGTCAGTCCCCCTGAGCTCAGACTGTAAGATGTCGATAGCTAACCTGTAAATGACAGGCACAGAGGGAGTGTGTTTAGCAGTTTGGCTGGATCTTAAAAAGGTCACAACCGGCACACCGGCGCACACACACACACACACACACACACACACACACAAAGAAAAGCACATACAAAGATGACCCCCTTTGTCACCTCCATCTGGAGGTCACTACAGTTATCCAGGTCGTTTCTTTTTTGTTTTTTCTGTGTTTTTTTTTTTTAGCATTGCGAGTACTTTGACTTCTAATGTATCATTCAAATTGCCCTAATAATATCCCTTTACAAAGGCAAACACAAATCCTCGTGCATTTCTATCGCAACCTTCAAAATGGCTGATGTCATGGGAAAACGTCGTACCTAAAATTTGGGGTGTTTTGACTACAATTGAAGGATTAGATGGCTGGTCCTCTGGTTGAGAAGAATCTGTGACCCCCCCTGGGGCTTATGAAAGCCTTTCAAAACCCACAGGATGAACTCAAAAATGCCTTCTCGCTCGAGCAAATGTTAGAAACATAAAACCGGTATTTCTGCGGGCTTTTATTTCCTCCTTCTTCTCCCCAAGATGTTAACAATTTGAAGCTACGCGTCGGCCGGGGTTGCATATTTTATTAGGGCTTTTGGCAGCGCAGCAGCGGTACTGAACCAGATATCACGTCTTGATTTGGTTGTCGGCTTTTGGTGCACACAGTGCAACTTAGATGCAGTGGTGGTTTTGCACTCCTGTCAGCCAGTATGTCCAGACTGTGATTTCCTCATTTTGGGGGATATGAAGTAGCCTATGATTAAGCGTCAGGCTCCGGGGATGGCAGTGTCAGTCAGCCACCGCTCCAGTCCAGATTGAAATATCTTTACAACTATTGGACAGATTGCCATGCAATCTGGTCCAGGCATTCACGGCTCCCAGAGGATGAATCCTTGACTTGAATTCCCCCGAAAGTCTCATCCAGCGCCACAAGCAGGTCAAGGTTTTGGCAGCGGCTTGAGTTTTGTACCAACAGTCATGGACAGTGAGCCCACCTGAGTTTAATGATCCCCTGACTTTTCTTCTCATGAAATCACCAGGTCGGCATGTCGTGTCCAATACTTTTGTTTTATGAGCGATTACCTACAAAGCTAATCGCATTTCCCATCAGCCTCAGCTGTACTTTGTGTTTCGCGCCAATTAGCAAATGTTAGCTCGCGAACCAAACTAAGGTAGAGGGCACGGTTTCCATGTTAACATTGTCACTGTGAGCATGTTAGCATTTAGCTCAAAGCGCCGCTGGGCCAGGGAGCTGCTAGCACGGCATTGCCAAAAGTAAATGCCACTGTAGGTTGTTGGAGTGTTTTCTGATCTGACACCTCTTTGGTTAATGTTTGGTTAACGTTTGGCAACAAACAGGGTTTATTACAGCGTTAAGATAAGGGACAGAATGTGATCATGATTAAAAGGCACTAATATTAGCAGATTGTACTAGACGGGGGGGTGAACAGCGGTCTCCCGTATCAAAGTCAAAGAGGTCTGCTTCGCTATTAACGCCACACCACCTTCAACCTTTGTTTCTAACAGAGACGAGTCGCAAGTTACACAGCCTCAAAAGTTATTCATCGCGGATATGTCAACCGAGGTTGTATGACAATGTGAAAGGGGGGGGGTCACTCGTAGTGAATTATCACCTGAACCTGCAGCTCCTCTCGGCCTTACGGCGCTTGGCAGTGACTTTCAGCTGTCCGGCCAGCAGCTTTACTGTTTTACTCACATCGACATTTCCAGCAGCAGCAGGCAGCTGTTTTCCATGGAAAAGCTCTAAAAACCCACTGCACGCCACCCGCTCGGCAACAAACAGCGGGGGGGGGGGGGTGGGCGCCGTTAAGGACAAGCTTGGTGCGCAAAGTGGAGCATTTAGCTGTTTTAGCTGAGCCGGATATTATCCTTCAGGAGTTAGAGACCCCCAAAAAAAAAAAAGTTTTACCAGGCGGACAGAAAATATGTCAGTGATTATGTCAATGTCAACTTGTTTCCGCTGCCCCCATGTGGCCAACAAAGTCAATTATTGCGGGTTTAACTGCCCAGGCTCAGTCCCAGGCCGTGCCCTTGTTCCAGTAATAGCAACTCTACACTGGTTGGCCTGGGCTCCTGAAGTATGCACACACAGGGGTGGCATGCCATGCTCTCCCGGTAAATGCATAAATACTTGAATAATAAGCGGTGTGGCGGTGGTTGTGCCGAACGTCACTGATTCGCGGCCCCAAACAGGTGGATGACCGTGGTCGCATCTTTTCCAGCCTCGCCACCCGAGCGCTGAGCAGTGGGAAGAGGGAGAGGTCGCTCTACAGACACAGATAGAGGAAGTGAGAGCGTTTTCCTGAAAATCAATATGAACCAATGTCAGATGACTTCATATAACAGTGGAGTCACCCAGATTGACGCACGTAACCCCCGTAAACTCCACCGGTACCACGATATTTTTTTATTTTTTTTATTTATTTTTTAATTTCTCTTGGTTTTCTCTTTTTGCTCGCTCTCTCCCTCCCTTCACCATCTTCTCTCCATCTCTCTGGTGCCAGGCCTGAGCTTGGTGGAAGAAAAAAACGAGAGTGAAAAAAAAAGAAAGACAGAGGGAGAGTTAAAGAGAGAGAGAGAGAGAGAGATCTGATTTCCATTCCACGTTGGATCACTGGAGTGGAGTCGAAAACCACAGAGTGCGCTGGCACTGGACAAAGAGGCTGGATTCAATAAATATGTGGACTAAGCTCTCCTATTCAGACCCCACAGTATTGAATTCCTTATTTAGGTCATTTAGACTGGGCAAAATTGATACAGTATGCAGCTCAAATCTATAGCTCCATTTTCCCCCCCTTCTCCTCTCTCTCTCTGTCTTTGTGTGTGTGTGTGCAAGAATGGCTGCGAGTGCAAAAGAAAAATAAGGGGGGGGGGTCTTGTTCTTTTTTTTTTGTCTTTTCCATGCATGAATGTTTTTTTTGTTGTTGTTGTGTATTTTGCCAGCGACAAAGAGAAAAAGAGAGGCAAGAAAGTGTGTGTGTCGGGGGGGGGGGGGGGGCATGAAAAGCAAAAAACAAATTGTATGAAAGAGATCGAGAAAGTGAGCGGATTGAGAGTCAAAGTGTGTGCGCGCGAGAGGGAGGGGGGAGAGGGTGAGAGAGAGGGAGGTGGTATTTTGACATTTTATTAGAGTCTCAATGAGGTCTGCACTAGACAATGCTCTCCTGCCTCCTCGCTTAGCCTGATCTTAATTGGCCATTAGATTGAAAAATAGCCTATACCTCCTCTCCTCTTTTCCTCCTCCTCCTCCTCCTCCTCCTCCTCTCTTCTGCGGCTTCAGAGCTGATTAGACCTTTGATTTACTAATAAACACAAAGAAGCAGATTAGCGGCGGGGGCCGAGGCAGGCGTCGGGCGCACTTGGCTGTGTCTCGGATAGGAGAATACCGGCTGAGGGCCCCAACGCTCACTGAAACCTGTCTGATTGGAGTTGAAAGTAGTCTATTTTTAATTCAGAGCCGCCTTAACGCTGAGAAATATTGCTGACAAAAGGCGTGCTTCTGTGTTCCTGGAATGGGGGTGAACCGGCCTCTCACACGTGCTGGAAACTCATCTGATTCTGCATTTGAGCGCTCTGCTTTCTCTGTCCAAGGTTCCCTTGCCGCCGCGAATTATCGACAATATGACAAGATCAAAGTGTTTTTTGGAACTTCACCACAGAGCTGTAAGTTCCATCCCCCGATGCCAAGCCATCCCAAGCTTAGATTGACCTGCTGGGGTTGTTTTTTTTTAATTTTTACTTTTTTTTTTTTGTTTGTTTTGTAGCCCGTATCTTCCCGAGCTGCAGACGACTACGCTTCACGCCTGCTCTATCTTTTTTTTTTTTCCCCCCTCCTGCAAAACTCACACTGGGCTTTTATGATAAATAAGACATTACCCACAATGAGAGGAACTCAATCAGTGCTTGTGTTGGCTGAGAGTGAGAAAGACAGGGATAATTACTCACTAAATAGGCAATCACCGAGGTGGTGCCCACACAATCAAGCCTGCGTGTGTATTTTGGGGCGCTTCCACGGAAATGCCGGCCAAAAGCCTCGAAAAAAAAAAAAAAAAAAAAAAAAGAGGAGCCGAGCAATAAAGTAGGCGAACGCCGGTCCCGCCGGGCCAATACTGTGAGCCCGGGTCACAGGTAGGGTTTGGAGGTGGTCATTAAAGGGCTGTATTTCAAACTGAAAGCACGTGTCCCACCGCAAAGTGAAAGGACACGGCCCCGCGCCGTGAGTAATGGAAGCTCGGCGGTGGCTCTCAATGGCATCAGCTATTCCAGGCAGGGAGTGAGTCGCTGCTTCTATTCCCCCGTTGGTTGCTGTGTTCATTTCCGTCTCCGACAGCCACTGTAAATTTGTTTGCTTTCGCGGTTTCGAAGGGATTTCTTTGAATCATAAATTTGACTCATGACCAGATTAGCAGCTAAACTACAAAAAAAAAGAAAAAAGGAAAAAAAAGAAAGAAGAACAAGATAGACCAGGGGTGGAAAGAAATCCAGCTCAAGTACAAGGGCTGTGCTGAGTGGAAATGTTAATGTAATGTTAACAACATTTTATAAAGCGACAATTCACTGTTTGGGTAATTTGCGATGCAACAGATGGAACAAAATAAGTACAGTAATACTTAAAGCTGCACTTATATGAATCCACAATAAGCCAATTGTGGATTCATCCGCATCTGAAAATAGTCCCCACCAAATGCAATATTTCCCCCTGTCTGAATACGTTTAGCTAAAAACTACAATGCATACAATGCCCAGAAAGGACATTTCTGTAGTTCCCCACGGCTCTACGCAGCATTTTAGCGTCTTTTAGCTCGCCGTTTTGATTTGATGGCTTTACTGTTTTAGGTTCAATCGTATTTGCAGCCACAATGGGTGGGGGGGGGTTTATTTGGAGCATTTAGCAGCTCAAGAGCCAGATATTTTCAGAGCTAAAAGGTAAAGAATATGTTGGACTTACATTCATTAGGTTGGCATCAAACAAGACTCCGAATGAATGCTAATGTTGCTCTGCGTCCGTCGGATGTGTGAATGTGTATAGGCAAGTGCTTACTCTCTACTTAAGATTGCCACCACAACTTTGCTAGTTCACAATAGGTCAGTGTTATACTTAAAGTTTGCCCTGCTGCCCCTGAGAGGCCAAATAAATAAATAAATACATGACCTAAAATGTCATTATTTCTGCTTAAAAAATTGCGCAGCCATTACATTTCCAGAATATGAAACACTTTGAAAGATGGCTTAAAATGACTGCATTATGGAACACAAAGTGATTGTCTGATTGTTTGGCCTGTGAAACAGCAGGAAGAGACATGCGATATATGACCTGCACTTGTACTTTACAAGCAACTTAAGTCTTTTTTTTTTTTTTACTGAAATCATTTACATCGCGTAAATTCTCAAATGGCCTGCATTTAGCGGAACTGCCTTTATTCGAAACAGGTCTGTGTCGGGCGCAACTTTTTATTCCCAGTTGTCCCGTTTTAGTTAGTGCATTTAACATATCTCGCCGTGACACCTGCCTGTTTTCAGATTTGCTGCTGACGCCGTTTGCTGCGAATGCAAACTCGACACTTTCTTGGGGCTTACCTGTTGCCTGGAATGACTTCAGGAGGATTCGTCGCAGATGTTTCTCATTAAGAGCCTTCCAGTGGCTCAAAGGGCGTAATCTGTTCCTCTGGAAGGCTTTTAATGTGAAACATCTGCGGAAAGCGCTGGGTCTCATTGACAGTCGCCTGACGCTGATCGGACAGACGGCGCAGCACGTCTGAATGAATGAATGTCGGAGAGGGCAGCAGGGTGGCGAGTAAGACATGACATGGTGTACAATACGCTGAATTTACCTTTTTTTGTTGTTTTTTTTTTGGAAAAGGAGGCAGTATCATTAACATACATTGAGAACTGGCTGTGGCAAACGTTTTTTTGGCCAACAAACTTTCAAAGAAGCCAAAAAAAAAAAAAATGACCCGTGTACACATTGGAAAATTATTCTTATTCAGCATACAGCATGTCCCATCTAATCGTGCTTAAGTACTTTGACTAAAATATGAATCTATCAAACGCAGACTCAGTGTCTGCCTTGAACAGATATTGAAGTGCATACAATTGAACGGCAGGATCTGAACAGAAAGCAGATTTGCATCCTGTAATATACATTATTACTTAGCAATTATTAATTGGCGCCTCGCCAGGGGAGACAAACTCCTCGGTGTGGGCGGCTAATTTAAGTTCTGTAAGAGACTCATCAAATTTGGCATGAACACGTAATTCACTAAATGGCTATTGATTTCACTGGAGCTGTATCAGCAACAAAATACCTTTCAGTTAGCGGCGACAGCGCTAACGATGAAGTTTTCATTTTGTCTCTGGAGCAGCTGAAAAAAAACAAAAAACAAAACCCCAAAAAAACCTCTGTATGTTCGGCAAAAGGCAGCTTGGCCAGAAACAGGGAAATGTTGCTTTGGAAAAACTTGCTTCTAGCAGATAGAGAGCATTTACATAGCGAGATAAAGTTTTCCACACGGCAAGAATGATATGCTATTCATGCGTTTCTAGGGTTTTTTTTTGTAGGTTTTTTTTTAACCCACTTACCCTATTTATGCTCGCTATTATGAGACATGCTGTCAAATTTTCAGGAATTATTTGTATATAGCCCTCGGCAAGTGCATTTGTACACTTGCTGCACCACATACTGTATCTTTCTGTGTGTGTTTGTGTGTGTGTGTGTGTGTGTGTGTGTGAGTGTGTGTGTGCGTGTTAGAGGCTCCTATAAAGTAGCACCCTAGTTTAGCTTGTCTCATAGGTTGTTAAACAGGTGATTAGTTTCACGCGGCAACACATTTTAAACTTTGATGGCTGGGAAATCCTTGGGTTTATATGGAGCATCAATGTGGCAAATATAACTCCGAAGTGTACGGGTATATTATGTGTGTGTGTGTGTGTGTGTGTAGATAGATGTGTGCATGCAGTCTGTGTGCTTCGGCCTGCCTACAGAGACGTACAGCATACTGAAACCAGGGATGCAAGTTTGAAGCAATTTCCTCAATCGATTGTTATTGTCTTTGCTGGCCACAGCTGCTCAGACAGCCTAGTGTACATTTCTCAAAGTCGACTTTTATGAGCCGGTCATGTGACGTGACAGCGCCACGTCCGCCGCCGACATCAAAAAAGGCAATGTCGGGCAACAACTAGCCGACTGTGTGTCGCAGCAGTACATTAGCTTGATGTTTCCGTGATGGAAAAATTGCATTAATGTGGATATTTAACTTACCGGTTGAACATGACAATGACGCAGGCTCTTGACATTACTTGCAGTTGCCACAAACGAGCACTAAACCCGCTCGTATTTGCTTTGTTGGTCTGCCCACATATATGAATGAATGTAATTTGAATAGTCAGCGTCTTTACACATGACGTAGACAGGAAGTTAAAAGGCAAGATGGCGGCGGAGTCGGAGCACCTCCTGAGTGCTGAAAGGTCAATAGAGAGACGTCTGGGCCCGCCTCTGCTCCAATCTCTAATTGGTTGAAGCCTTCATGATTTCAACAAAGTTAAACAGCGCTTGCGTTATGAGCGCACAAAGCCCCCCCCCCCCCCCCCATGAAAATTCACCAACAGCTGTCAAGTTTTTTGTTTTTTTTTTAGCCGTTATCTCCGCCGCCTAAAAACCTACTGTGACCCCCGTCTAGTCATGGACTCTCCTCGGCTGCTGAGCCGTAACATTTAATCCACGATGGTCTTGGACTTACGGGAAATCCTGTTTGTTAAAGGCTGCTAAAAAACAACAACCCCCCCCCCCAGAAATATTGAATAAACTCTATTGGATTGTAGACGGCACAACCTCATCTAAACATGCGCAGTGAAACACCCGACACACTGCTGAGTGTGCTTACGTTCCAAGGCTGTTTCATTAATTAGGCAGAATTAACTTCCTATGAAGTAGCTCACGGAAGCATTCATTTAAAAATCATAAAGTGATTTTTTTAAGTGAGTGAAACACACTTTTCTACACCAAACCCATTAGATTTTACGCACTGCATGTATACACCTGTGTGCATGTGCACAATCTCAGTGAGTGTGTGTGTGTGTTTGCGGGAGGTACAGTTATTATTGAGGAGATCCTTCCGGAGAAAGAAAAGGCCAGACCTTGGAATGGTTTAATCAATAGAGGAATGTTCCCCGTAATGAAGTGTGTCAGCGTCTTAACGGGACTAAAACCTTCATCGAGTCGATGAGGAGGGCAGAGTTAAAACCTGGGGCCCCATCTGAATAATCACCGCGCCTTATTGACTGGCAGCGAGACGAGGCGAATGCCAAACACTGGCGTGGTCAATCGCGCACACAAACGTGAGGCGTGCGGGCAAACATTAGGGGCCTCGCACCTCGATAAACACACGCGAGCGGAAGTGAGTAAGACATCACCCCCCCCCGCCCCCCCCCCCCCCCCCCCCCTACACACACACACTGCATGCAGGCTCGAAATAAAGACATACAAAACCTGGATGTTGTATAGTGCGGCTGTGGATCCATTCAGGAGGAATATGAATGCATTTTGCCTGGTGTGTTTCCAGCCGTGTGTGACTTTGACTTGAGCTGATTTTATTTTATGTCTTCAGCACTAACCTGCGTGTGTGTGTGTGTGTCGATTCCAGAGCGGCCAGTCCCACCAGAGGAGTGGCTCGGGGCGGGGGGCATCGCGAAGGCATCGGGCGTTTGAAGCTGGACGACGCGGTGAGTACCTGCGGGTCATGCAGCTAATGTGACGGCTCCCTCCACTTTGGATTCTTTTGCATTTCTGGCCCCCCCCACCCTCCCTCTTTTCCATGAAAGGTTGGCACGTTTGAGCGGGTTTGCAGTTGGTGAGCAGTGTGCCAAAAGTTCACCCGTGCGGAACTCTACACGACACAAACCTCCCCTCGACAAGCAAATTGACTGATCATGGTGGTGTCATGGAAATGCATTGATTTTTGCTAATGAGCGTAGTAACGTTGACGGTGCACTATGCTGGTAGTCGGCATACAAGACAGCCATCAGTTAATTAACAGCCATCAGCTTTTGTTGGAGCAGCAGCACCTTTTTCCAGCTATTGTTGTTTCCCATTGTCTATCAACACCACACTCAAGAAGCATGCAATTTGAGGTATCACACTCATGCCGTTACTTTCCAGTGTAAACACACTCCATATTTTTGTACAATTATTGTTACTCCCTAAGGACACAGGCAAAGGGTTGCACCTTTAAAGGTGGGGCTGGTATGAAACGAAGACATATTAATAAATATCAAAACCATCAATGCATTAGTTCGTCTTTCAACCCTCCTCAACTTCCCTAGCCTAGCCTGCCTGAGGCACTCGTGCACAAGCTCATTATTCCCTCGAAAACTGGCATCAAGTCTGAAGCGTTCGTTCTTAAAATGGGCTCAGAAATGTCCTTAAACAGCTGGGCATTGTAGTTTTTCGCCAAACTTATTCAAGTAGGAGGAAATATGGTTGGGGATTTGGTGGGGACTACTTTCAGATGTGGAGGAATCCACATTCGGTTCTCCAGTGAGTTTTTCCAGCCGCAGGACGGTGTAGGTGCAACAGTGTGGCCCATTGACATGTTTCTAACGCAACAATGGTGATCTATGGCAAAGAGGAATAAGATACACACAGCCTTGTTCTTTCAAATGTGTGTGTGTGTGTGTGTGTGTGTGTGTGTTTGCTAGCTTTGCTGGCTGGATAACTAGCTTTCTTAAGTGCTTCTTCTGATATATGCAACTGCTACCCGCTCTTAAAGCTGATATGTGTGACGTAGCGAGCTGACGATAGTCATTCAGATACAAAATCAGTGAGATGTAGTGAGCAAAGATGTTTATGCCCCTAAAATTTTTTTAAAGAAGCATGGACATTAACTGTCTAACCAGTGCTCCGAAGACCACCTTCACAAACACGACCTGCCTGCTCTGGAGCAAACCCCCAACATGGCTGCCAGGGAGGGCGGCTGTGTGACACCGAGGCTTTAATCCGGGGCTGCATATCCACATAAATAAACATACACAAGAGCTTGTGAACAGTGAATAATAACACCGACTGATCTGCATATGAAAACAGTGTAATACATAAGCTCACACTTTCTCAGCATGCAGCACGCGCGCACACACACACACACACACACACACACACACACACACTCTCTCTCTCTCACCAAAAATCTCTCTCTTATCCACACATCCAGAAAAGCTGGTCATCACTCCCTCTGTCTTCACTCATCTCCCCCCGCGCCCCCCCCCCCCACCCCCCACCTCTCCTCTCTGTCTTTCCATTGATCTCTCCCTCATTGGACTCATCACTCTGCATTCTCTGCAGACAAAGAGCAACCGCAGGATGACAATCACATTAGAGCACACAATCTATTTATGGTTTTGCCTCATATTTCAACTCCACGCTCTCTTGCTCACGCACACACACACACACACACACACACACACACACACACACGTTCCCCCTCTCTCTCTTTTCTCTCGTACTCTGTGATAATATAAACGCAGGGATTTTAGTGGTAATGAGTTTTTAATGAAAAATGAATTATTTACAGTGGCTGGAGGACAGAAGATAAAAAAAAAACAAAACAAGAGAAGAGCAGGTGATATCAAAGCTGTGAAAAATAATGCTTTCACAATGCAGCAAAGTTTATTAGAGTTTACTTCAGATGGCTGCATGGATTACGCGCAGATCACAAAGGATGTGTTCAATAGAAACACCTCTTTAATTGATACCCGGCGGTTATTTGGTCGGCTCGGGCTCGTCCAAACCCCCCGGCAAAGTCCACTGCCGAGCAGGTTCTTCGAGAGACACGGGGAGGGGATTGATCGCCTCTGACGGTTTCAGAATGTAGCGCGCAGCCCTCCTCAGGAGACATCACAGGTGCCAGTGTGATATGAGGTGTCAGGTGGTTAAACGCCTGTCTCTCCGCGGTGGCAAGACTGTAGCCCTTCATGTTGCCTTGACAGCTTTTTAGGATTACACAAGTGCACTAAACTGTTGGTTGGAACAAAACTTTCTCCTGTTACCGCTTTAGTAGTAAATTGAACTGATAAACCGTTTTCCCCGAAAAAGGAACTCTCAAGTGTTTTTTTTTTTTGTGCATTTTAACTTCCAGTTGACAAAATAAAAGCATGATCTCGTTGAGCCTGAATGTCAAATGTCTGACACCTTTAGTCACGTTGTCAACAAAGCGCCAAAAGCTTTAAGAGAAGGAGAAACAGTGAGTGAACAAACCACTTTTTGATGCTGTAAGCTGAAAGAACATCAATGTTTTTTTTTTTTTTAGCTACAGCTCACACACCTGATCCAGGACCTTATACTACACCGTCACCGCCTGGCATGGATACCTCCTGCAGCTCAGGCACAGATCCACTCATAAAATGTCTTATGGGAAGAATGTTGCAAATACAAACTCACAGGATGGCAGGAAATCTTCTCAGCCTACAAGGTGAACATAGAAAGAACACAAGGCAGACGCAAAGTAAAAAGAAACATGATTTATTCCAATAGATAAAGGTCTTTTCTATTCATGTCAATACAAACCATGTAAAGTCAAAGTTGCCGCAGGACCTCTTCCTCGCTCACTGACCGGAGAGCTGCTTAGCGGCAAGTTCTCAGCGCTGAAAATGTATAAATGTCCATTTTACTGTAATCACTCGTATTGCTGCGGTACAGCTTCCGGCCACCAGTGGCCGCTGCAACTTCACAGCCTCGTGCTGTTGTCTGGAAGTTGGGCTACGTTGGAGTGGCGGCTACAGAAACTGTCATATAAGCAGCATATAAAGATGGCCGACGCGTCTCCGCTTCCTCCCACATGTACAAAAATGAAACCTGACTCTCCCGGGTACAGCCGTTGCGTCACCGAGGGCCCACCCTTACACCCGCCCCGACCCATTGGCCCATGTCTCATCCGCTAACATGGAGGGGGCGGGGCTTATGACCTATACTGCCACCAGCCAGCCAATAGAGACGTTTTGGCTTCACTTTCAGGGAGCTGTCATGTCGTCCACCTTTACATACAGTCTATGTATACGCTGCAAGGTGTCTGACTTGGAAAGTGAAGGGCTAAAGCAGGATATGAGGATACGTCGGAGCAATGTTGCGCCAGAATCAACTTTTTTATTGCCTCCTTTTGCTTATCTGTCTGTCGCGGCACACCGTTTTGCCAATGCAGTGGTCTCATTGCAACGAATGAGGCTTCGTCGTTTGACACAGTGCTGATGCCGGTGCGGTACGCAGCCTTACCAAGACAGCAAGGAGAGTTGACTAGTGTTTCAAGTTGTGAAGTTGTAACTCCTAAACAAATTCCTTTATAAAGATTTTGTTACAGACCAAGGAAGCAGACAAAGCGGTTAGACTCAAGGTCAAGGGCAGAATTTGTGAATCTTAAAATTGCAAACTTAACTTTCTCCTTCTTGACTACTGATAATAGAGCTTTACTGTGAGAGTGAAGAACAGATTGTCAGGAGTTTCCCTCCGTTTGGCCTTTTACTTTCAAGACTCGAGACTTGCAACCCCACTGCCGCACTGGCTCCGCTCTGCTGACCCGCGGCCTGTTCTGTGCCAGGGCGCAGCCCTTTATCTGTATTCAAGTTCATGGGCTTTGGTTCCTCGGCCCGCGAGTTCAAAAGGGAGAGCCGTGATGAGGGATGGAGGTGTGTGTGTGTGTAGGGGGGGGGACTCGCAGTGTGTGGTCCTGGGGGCTGAGTGAGGAAGGGTGCTGGATGAACTCACACAAGTTTGCCAAGTTCAACAGCGTGTTTACGCCGCTCCGTTTCAATAGCTCCGTTCAGGTCAGACCCCTCGCTGCTCTGCGCCGGGACATCGTCAAATGAAACCATTGCTTTATTGAGCTGACACGATAATTAAAACAAAGCTTCCCTATTCTTATATGCAAATTCTTGATGGTTCAGATGCACATATTTGTTCTCTGGCGCGCACACAAGCAAGGTCCCCTGCGGTTTGCATGAACTGCTTCCAAGCATTAGTATGTGCAGTGTAAATGAAGCTATATCCTTAAGCAGTGATTACACAACACATGGCAATTCAGAATAAATCACACAGTTCTATAAACAATGCTTCTGTGCATGTACATACTGTATATATATGATGGATTTTCTTAGGAATAATGTCCGACTTTGTTTCGAGACTCGAAAGCAACGAAGCCAGCAGGTGAACATAGCGGAGCATTGGGCAGCTTTTCGAAGTTGTTGGGGGCCAAACCGAGCTAAAAAGGAGAGTGAGCGCATTCATCAGGTGGCGGGAGACGCGACTCCGAATCGATGCGAACTGTTTGCTGTTGGGTGGTAACGCTGCATGTCAGTGTTTTGCTTTGATGCTGATTTAAAGATGAGCCTCTCTGGTGGGAAATAACGGAGGGCCACGGACTCTAGCTGTAGCTACTTAGGTAGAAAGTGTTGAGAGATGGATTAACATATTTTTTAGGAGGGGGGGGGTTGATCTCTTGATTGAATGTGAGAGAAAGTTCTAGGCTTCTTGTTCTTGTCAAATGATTAAAGAATCAACTGCACATGCACCAAGAGACCAGCGCTTGCATTAAAACTTCAACCCGGCAAATGATTGTACTCGCCGAAAGTGCTTTGTAAAGAAATTTCAATTGACTATCAGTGTGTGTGGATGCATGTATGTAATGTGGTGGTGGTGGTGGGGGGGGGGCATCAATTCCCTGCAGAAATGCCATGCGATGATGGTAATGGTAGGAGCAGAGAGCGATGAAGGAATTGATCTCCACTCGGCAGTAAGCGCTTGACATTTTCAACCAAAGCCGTGAGCACCTAGCACCCCCCCTCCCCCCGCTTAAATACCTCCCTCTCTCCCCTTCTCTTTCTTTCTTCCTTTGACCCATTAACACTTAAGTTCGCTCCACTTTTCCTTCGCGCAGTCAACTCTCTCCACTCTTTGGCTCTCTGTCGTCTCAAACTTTAATCGCTTTCTCCCCCCCCCCGCCCGCCTTTATTGTGATAATTCCTTTCTCTGCTGCTCTCCCAGCCTGTCACACTTTCGGGCGCACTCCCCCTCCTTTCTCTCCCTCCATCTTTCTCTGTTTCTCATTCAGTCTCACACACACACACACACACACACACACACACACACACCCCAAGCCACTGGTCCCATGGGTCAGCCCATATTAGCTTACTTGTTAATACTTGGACGGCTCGGGATCAATACTTAATCAACAAGTAATGGGATTCCTCAGTCATCCCATATGATCTTTCAATAAAGACTTGAATCTGTCTCGCCCAGACCTCCCCACCACTGGGGTGGTGGTGGTGGTGGTGGGGGGGGGGGGGGGTTTGTTGGAGGGTGAGGACGTGAGAGTGAGAAAGTCGGCTCTGTCTCGCTGTCACCGGGCAGGTGGACGAGGAGCTGGAGAGGCAACACTGCACGCTGCAGGTGTGTCAAGATATGGGGGGCTTTTAGTGTGTGTGTGTGTGTGTGTGTGTGTGTGCAATAACGTTGATTTGGCAGATTCATGGAGTCAGTGTCACCGCAGTGTCATGCAAAGACGTTACGGGCATGATGTATACAGTTTAAGGCATGTAGAGTGACCAGCTGCACTATACCTCCAATGGCATCTAGATGGACATTTTAATTGCAACCTCCCTCCGCAGTCACCAGTGTTACCCTCCTCTCTGGATGGCAGATGGTATCAAAAGTGGACTTGTCACAGCAGGCTGAAATATTAAAACAGACCATATTCCACTCCTTTTGCCGTGCGGGAGGGACAACAGGCTTGGATTTCAGGCGGTTGAAGCAGGGCTCCCAGTTCCAGCAGTGTGCAGCCGAATCAGGTGCCTCTCTGCGTGGATAAACATTTCCACTGCCAAGATCACTCGCTCTCTGGAAGTGACAAGCAGGCTAGTTAATTAAAGTGTGCTCTCCCTGTCTGATGGCTGTTTGGGGTTACAGGCAGCGTGTCTGTCTCTGCAGTGGGGCTAGCTTAAAACAGGCTTTTGAAGATCAACGCCTAGAACGACTGCAGCCTAAAGGTGTTTTGAAAAGTTACCACTGTCTCGCGGAAAAGTCCACAAAAAAAAACCCAAACCCAAACCATATTCTTGGCAGCATTTGAACCACAACAGGGCACTTAGACTCTCCAGACTAATGAAATGGTAGCTCGCCAAAAAAAAAAACGAATAAAAAACGGAATCCAAGTTGTCTCAGAAAACATCTCGGACTTGCTGGCCCTTCTTCAAAGAATAAGAAGAAGAAAGTCAAGAGAAGTTTAACTTTTTAAACTCGGATGCAGGTGGTTTAAAAAAAGAAAAAAAAAAAGGCAGGCTCATCTTAACTCAGTCCTAGTGACTTCTCTCGCATGTACAGGACTTGGATCCAAATAGGATTATTCATTCTTGCACCGGACCAAAGAAAGGTGGTTTGAAAGGACCTTCAGCCTCGTCGCCCGCTGATGGTGCCCGCCCTCATTCGAATATAATGAGGTGACGGGGGTAAGGTTTGTTGGCTAGTGTGTGTTGCACTTGTCATGCACTTGACGATGTCATCAGGGTTGTCCCAGCTTCAGCTTGGAGACGGCATGGGGGGGGGGGGGGGGCCTCGTGTTTTTGGAGCTTGACCCATACACTGGACTAGAAGTCCGAATATCTTGACCGAATACCATTTGTTTTTTTTAATCTCTCTTGTATGATTCCCCCAAAATGCAGTTCGGGATGGCTCCACCCTTTGCGTCGCACCTGTGAGCCGACGTAACCTAAAACCTTCCAATTGTCTATATGAACGCCCTGTTGCCAGTCATCTCGTGAACCTGATTTACCGTCGCTCGAATTCCTGGTGGAGAGAAAGGACCCTCTCATAGTAGTAGTAGTGGTAATTCTGACCTTTAAAGCTACAGCAGGCAATATTATTGAATTATAATTTCGGTTGATATAACTAATTTGGACCATTGCGTGTCACTAACAATATCTAACTGAAGGGCTCCTTTGAAAAAAATGTGTCCGTGAGCATCCGCCCCCTTTTTGTATTTAGTCTTTAAAAAAAAAAAAAAAACTGGACCCGGTCTGAATCAAACAACCAATCAGGGGGTTAGCTAGCACGTACCTGGCCAATCGCATGGAGCCCTTCAGTTAGATATTGTTGGTGACATGAAACTGAAATTCGAATTCAATACATTGCGGTTCCTAGTCTCTTGACTCTCGCGCGATACCTCCGTTAGTTGCGGCAGTAATATAAGAACTCTTGGCTTCTCTTATTCTGGCCGCTTGTAATCTTTTCGGATGATCCAGGAGTGCTTTCTGATGTTGCCCTCGTACTAAGTTGTTCTGCATAAGCGCGTCGGCTAAGTGCCTGGGGGGGAAAAAAAAAGAAAAAAAGAAAAAAAATGAAATAAATAAATAAAGAAGTAAAATGTAAATGCACTGTACAAAAAGCTGTGTTGTTGTATTAAGTTGAGCAGCCTCCCGACATGGCTGCGGTGTGATAAATCCCGGCAGAGTCGCATGCTAAACAGCTCCAACCTGGCTGCAGCCAGCCAGCTCCCTGTAAACAGGCTTTGTGTCACCATTGTCATATCTCAGCGCCATTAATATACATGAGAGTCTGAGGCCTTTAAGACGCTTCAGAGAGAGAGGGAGAGAGGGAGGAAGAGAGAGCTGGCAGCCTCTCTCCCCTCTCTTTGTTACTATCTCTCTTTCTCTACCCCTCCTCGCCCCCCCCCCCCTCCCCACACACTTATCTCTCTCTCCCCCAGTTTCTCTGGCACTCTAACTCGGCTCTTCTTTCTGTCTCTTTCTTTGCACCTCCTCGCTAGTTTCTTCTTCTTCTTCACGCTTGCAGAATTGCAGATCTACTGGGCATGTACCCCGCAGAGTCCAGTCCAGAACGTCTGCTCCAGGTGCATACTTCACCCCCAAAACTTTGCTCAGAGGGTTTACCCACGACTCAGAGCAATGTGGATGTGAGAGTGTATGTAATTGTAATTATTATTATTATTAGTAGCAGCGGCAAAATCCAGGCGTCACTTCCCCCAACAACACAAATGCCTGGACCTCCAAGTCGGTTTGACGGGTCGCTCAGCGTGATCGGCTCAAACGGGCCGCGAAGAGACAATGCTTTGATTATCACATTAGGATGTTAAGACGACAAGGAACATCAGATGTCAGAGACCTGATTCTGCTTTCAAATGCCGTATTTATAGCACGCTTTTCTTTTTGCTTTTTCAAGTTATTGGTTAAATTAAAACGGGCACATCCTGACTTGTTCCGGACTCTAAATTAAGGTTTATCTTTATCGTCATCCTCTTTTCTTTTTTTTTTTGCCCCCTCTCCTCCCGTCTCCCCCTTCTCGTTCCCTGTGCTCTCTCCGCTCTGTGCTCTTTTCTCTCCATCTCCCGCTCTCTCCACACACATCCTGTGTTGTCGCCTTTTTCCTCTCCATCCTCCACCCATCCTCTTTCTCAAAATACCTCCTCCTTTACACATACCACTTCTCTAGCTACTCCCTTTCTCTCCCTTTTCCCTGTTACCTCACTCACACACCAACTCTGATCCATCAAGTACGCCACCGCCCCCCACCCCCCACCCCCTCTCTCTCTCCTTGGCTCTTCTTTTTCATGCTCTCTCATGTTGTTTTCACACAACTCATCACCCTGAAATGTCTCAAAGCCTGGAACCTGTGCATTTCTTGTGCATAAAGCGTGCTTGTGCATGCATGCGTGTGTGTGTGTGTGTGTGTGTGTGTAGAATATATATTTGTGGATTTTGTGCGCGCGCAGAGAACACAGACGGAGAATACATTTCCACTGTGGACGCCCACAGTGGCTCGTCTGTGTTGTAGATGCATAAATGCATAAATGTATGTGTGGCTGCATTTGTTTACAATGACTCCTACCAGTACGCTACAGTATGTTACATAACTCTGAATAATGTGGGGAAGAGATACTCCCTAGCACTTCATCTGCTGCTCTCTCTCTCTCTCTCTCTCTCACCTACCCCCACCCAGCCCCTCACCCTGTCAGATAGAGTGATTTATACAGGGTGTGTTTCCCTCTCCTTATCTCTCCTCCCTCTCCGTCTTTCTCTCCTGCTTCCTTTCTGTCAGTTGCCTGTTGACACTGTGGTCGCCTCCACTTCCTTCAGTGTGTGTGTGTGTGTGTGTGTGTGTGTGTGTGTGTGTGTGTGTGTTAAATCAGGAAGTGTGTGTGGGCATATAAGAAGCACGGTCAGGTGCAGAGGTGGTGGAGGCGAGTTGCCGTTGTGCCAGTGGTTTCCTTTGCCCATGCCTCGGTTTAAAGCAACTTGTGTGTGTGTGTGTGTGTGTCAGTGTGCATGTATTTTGAGTGATTTTACAGTGGCTGACAATGGAAGTCATGGCCCAGGGTCAGGGGGGCCCCCGGGGGCCGGAGTCTCAGTTTGAAGTGACTGTGAGCATTTCTGGTTGGAAAGTCACTCAAAATGACCCCAAAGAAGTGCAAAATGACCATGAAGAGATGGGAAAATGACCACAAAGAGTCCCAGAGCGACAACAGAGGGATGCAAAATGATGACAATAACAGGCGAAATGACGACAGAGGGGACACTAAATGACTGCAGTAGTCATTTTCAGTCTGGCTTCTATGTTAGAGGAGTGTGTGCGTGGAGGGGGGACGTTTACATGTCTGTGCCCAGGGGGCCCATTGTCTCTTAATCTGGTCCGCGTGTGTAAAACACACACTCACGCAGAGACGCACACACACACCCCACACATGGCCCTCTGCATTGTTTTCCGCCACGTCGCTCGTCAAGGCGATAAGTTCAGTTCCGGGGCGCCATTTTCACCCAGATGTAGGCTGCAGGCTGCTTCTATAAAGCTTTGCCACCGTGAAACATTAAAACAAAACGGACGACTGGCACGAAAACACCAACAGTGCAGCCAAAACAGCATCATTTTAATAAGGTAATAATAATAATAATAATAAAGCATCTCCGGAAAAACAAACTCGCAAAGTGCTTTACAGTAAAAACAGAGAGCAGGAAGTCAATTCAATCCAAAACACAGAGTGATTTACAGTGAAATAAAGTAGTGTGTGTGTGTGTGTGTGTGTGTGTGTGTGTGTGTTTGTCATGCGCTGTTATGTAAGTGCCTGCGAAGTCTGTATAAGCACACGAGGCCCCTGTTGATGCTCTGCCATGCAAGCGTTTGTGCATCGCTGACATACACACACACACACACACGTATGCAAGTGCCCGAGGGCACCGGGGTTGTGTGAAGGACGCAAACCACCCGAGATGGATGCGGAAGTGGAAATGCATGTTTACACGTCGGCGTGTGTGTATTGTGCGCATGGCCACTCGGTAACGTGTCTCCCGGCCTGTATGTGAGCGTGTCGATAAGAAACTGATCTCAGAGCCAGTGTTTGATTTGTAATGTCTGCTTAAGTTGAATGAAGATTGGCGCTCGTGCTCACATAACATAGCCCCCCCCCCCCCAAAAACAAAAATCAGTGTTCATGGATTCACTCAATAAAGGTGAGGTGGGTAGGAGAAGACACGACAAGGGAGAGGAGGGGGGAATCTCCATGGTGATATCTCCACCCACCCCCCCCCCCCCCCCATCTATGCCAGGGGCCAGGGACTCATAAAGGATCTCATTTGACCACTAGGAGTCCCCCTAAAATAAAGTTCCTAAATAAAGCTAAGAGTGTCCTCCTTAAGGAGTTTTTCCACAAAACATCTGGTCAGGAGCAAAGAGAGCTGCTGCCCCCCCCCCCAGTGATTGGTTGACAGGTGACTGTGAAATAAAATATTCACTATACAGAGGTGTGTGGGGAACATATTGAATTATATATAGATAGATAGATAGATAGATCTCTTTTTTTTTTTTCTTTGTGACGTCGACACTGTAAACTGCTGCCACTCTCGACCCCTCTGCAAATCACACCTCCACACCCTCCCCACTCCCCAGTGAGCGTTTTTGCCGCACAGAACCTGAATGGGGTGAACGTCGCCTCAGGAAGTGGGCAAAGAAGTGTAATTAAGTGGCTACGTGTGGTTATTCTTTAATGTGCGCACTGTTCAGCTGCTCCTCTACAACAATGAATGCTACCGGATATGCGGCCCCTCTACGCATCACACACACACACACACACACACACACACACACACACGGTGTTTGCCTCAGTCTTATCCTCTATGCCGAGCCTTCAATGTTGTGACAGGCTGCAGGTAGTAATATAGACCCGTAATTGTGCAAGTGGTTATATATAATTTGTAGAGCCGCTTGATCGCCCTCCCTCGCCACTCACTCTCTACACCCCCCCCCCCCACACCGCTCATGTCTAATGTTGCTTTAAAGACACGCTGCATATGCTGAGGTTACAGCGCGCACGTTTCCACATGCATGATTGACGCGCCGCATACTTTGACAGCCGCAGTTTGAAAATGGCCGCCTGTGTGTTTAACAATGGCAAATCACGTCCGTCGCGTTTTTGGTTTTTGTGTGGAAATAAATCAGCAGCGTTTAGTCTTACGTCACCGGTGTCAGTAAAATACTGCATTACATGATGGCATACAAATGGAAGAATAAGATAAAAATACAATCCTGTGAAATAAAATGAAACAAGTGGTGGATAAAACTAAAACGCACAAAGTCGGCGGTGATCAAACGAGCTCCTGTAAATGAGTTATTTGTTTCAGGCAGCTCTCTGACATTATTCTCCATTGCAACAATGCAGTTTTCCCTTGGGCTTCAATTCAGTCTCAGCATATGAAATCGAACACACACACACACACACACACACACACACACGCGCATCTCACTTTATGACGGGAAACAGCCGAGGAGTTGCATATAATTTATGGCAGTTTCCTCTGCTTTCTCCGCGCTGGCGTGTGCGAGTTCTCCTGTAGTGCCTCACCACAATGTTCTTCATTGTATCACTTTATCACCAAACTATCCATAAGGAGGTGTATAAATCAGTGGTGGTGGTGTGTGTGTGGGGGGGGTGTAAGCTCTTGTTGGAACAAGCTTAAAGCACTTTCACATGGATTGATTCCCAAACAAAAAGAAAAGAAAAGAGAAAAAAAAAAAAACATCTTTCATCTCAAATTATTCTTAGAAATATTCCTTTTTTCTTGCTTGCTTGCTTTTGAGTGCTGTAAATCTCCTGTCAGTGTTGGAAATAAATGGAAATGACAAAAAAAAAAACAACTCACTAACTCAAAGAACCTTTTTCCAAGGCTTTTACTTCTGCCCCCCTGTATTTTTTAAATACACCCCCCAAATAGAACAGCAAACACACACACACACACACACACTGACAACAGTAAATACACTCTCTAAACATAGGGAAAAGATCATATTTTAAAACCCGAACTTCATTAAAGTAAATTAAGTCAAGAAAGAGTTCAATGAATTCCATAATTTTCCTCGTAAGGAACACAGGAGAACAACTTACCCGGGGCTTTTAACCGCATTCCCACTCCTGTACCAGTGAATGGAGTTGGTTCACTTTTCAGTCACGTGACCAGAAACAGCATTTTTCAGCTAAAAAAAAAGCACAAAACAAAACAAAAAAAACATTTCATCTATATTTTTTTCTTTACAGGTAATATTCTCCAAAAACAATGCCAGAGTTGAACGTGAAATAAGACGGTAAAGTACGACACATTCTCTCTCAGGAAGGATCAGGTACATATAAAAAACATATTGCAATACGGAGGTTTTACGTAACATTTGTATTTTTTGTTATACTGCCACCAATTTTATCATATATCATAATGAGTTGAATGTCTATAAATGCAGGGGATATATATATATATATATATATATATATGTATATTATACTGTGGGCAGTTGGAGAATATGCGGAATAATCAGAGGTGGATGTGGCTGGCAGCAGGTAAATACAAGAAACAATACAACAATTCATCATAAATGGCCCCAACCTCCCACTCCCCCTCTCGGCCCCCGTGTTTGTGTCACCGCCCTGTATCAGTGCGGAGTGTTGCGCGGTGTGGGTCTGCCATCTGTTATAATCAGCCATGAATATTGCAGGGGCCCCGACACTTTAAACGGCTTGCGCACCCTATGGATGTTGACATGCATGGGAGAAGTCATGTGTGCCAGAGATGCACTCTGTGTGCGTTTACAGTTGGCCCATTGATTTATAATTAACGCCGGGGTTACTGCTCCAGCACACACACAGCTGGCCTGCTCTCTGGGGTCACAGCAGTGTGTTTGAGTGTGTGTGTGTGTGTGTGTGTGTGTGTGCGCCGAAAGTTATTTCTGTGTCCGAGAAGTGCAGTGTGCGTATTCTTGTGTAGGTGGGGAGGTGTGCATGTGCGTAATGTGTGTGTGTGTGTGTGTGTGTGTGTGTGTGTGTGTGCAGATGAGTGTGTATATTTTGCCTGTGCTCAGGAGCGGAGCATATGTTCCTTTTTAAATAGGTTTATCTTCGAGTGTTTGCGTGCCCAAGTGAGTAACCATGGTAACCCATTTAAAGATTCCTGCAGTCCGCGGACACTTCAGTCCCATCATGTATTGACGACGTTGCCCATGTGAATTAGACGGACACACACACACACGCACACACACACACTCACTCACAGACATGTCCTCCAGTCAGCTGCTGACGCCACTAGGCTGCACTCTTGCTACTAGTTGCGGCCGTGAAAACAACACACGGAAACATTCTTTAATGCCTGGATGTGTCTTTATGAATCTTCTATAGTTCTTTTATTGGTGTTATATTACAGTCAGACCCTCTGCTCATATTGTCACGCAGGAATGAATGACAGCAGAACTTCCCAAGGCCTCATTTTCAAGGGCAAGAAAAGGGCCTGATTGAAAAGGTAATTTGCTGAAGTTATTTTTATTTCGCCATCTTTACATTCTTCTCCTCAGCGGACATGAATGTGCTCGCATTGGTGGGGGGTGGGGGGTGAAAACGGCGGCTCTATTCAAATGTTGAAGTTTGGAGTACATTCGTGACAATCCAGTCTGTTGGTTCCACTTTCTGAGCACAAAGACTTCTTGAACGCGCCCTGAAAAAGTCTCAGTTGGTCAGTGTAAAAACTTTTCTTTATTTTCATCACGTCTAAAAAAAAAAAAAAAATAAATAAAAATTGGAGTCCAAAGCCCAAGATGGGATAACCTAATCTTATCGTCAGGAGTTCCTCTAGAGCCACAAAATACATTATAAACCATTTATTCAGGCTGAGTATCACCCATGGCAAGATGGTATGTGCGATGGGGGCGCCCCCTGTTCCTCCCCAGTGCAATATGTGCACGGTGTGCCAAAGGACTATGACACGGCCCCAGGTTTTTTTTTTTACACGAATAGATTTAGCACAATACCAGCTGGAATAATGAAGATCTTGAAATGGGATTTTGGCACAGGGTCCCTTTTTTCAAGACCTAAAGATCAGGTACTAAAGCAGGACCCAAGTCCCTTGTCACGTCAGTTGATATTGTGATTCCCTAACAAAGCTACTGTTGATCAAAGCAAGTAGACTGACTTGAATGTGTGCGATGGTGACTTTAGAGCTCTCGGCGAAATGAGCGGGGACGAAATTTGGGAATATTTGGGCGACCACCAACCTAATTTTAAAATAGCCTTGTAGCAATGAAGTGTTTGCCAACGGGATTGTGTCCGTAGAATTGAGGAAGATGCAAACATTAATACACACATAGAACCCCGGGCCTACATGTCAAAAAATGTTTTGAAATTGAAAAAAAAGAAGAAGAAGAAAAAAAAAAGAAGAATAAACACGATAAATTCACTGAAAACCTATGAGCGACCCGTGTTTGTGTGTGTGTGTTGTTGTTGTTTTTTTGCTCCATATCCGTTGTTGCTGTTGTTATAGATTATCTATTCTTTTACGACACACTGTTAAGAAAACCAATGTTTTCTTGTTTAAGGCTGGAATAACAGCAGCGTGACTCCGACCCCTGACAATTTCCCCTTAAAGTCATGAAGAAACCCTCATTCTGTTGACAACGCGTCACCATACTGTACACAACTGTACATAATGAAGCACTCCGAACCAACTCAGCCGCTTCATTTTAGCTGTCAGGGGAGAACAAACACAGCCTATTTACCACAATCCGTCATTGTTGAGCCCATTCAATGGGTTAGTTCGAGGAAAGCTGACCCCTGAACAATAACGGTTCAAAAAGAATCTCTCCAAGGCCGTGAATTGTAAAAACGTTGCTTTGTCCACTGTGTTTACAGCACAAACGCTGTCTTACACTGGGGCCCTATGGGTGCTCAACAAACTCACACATTCAACACAACCCCTTTGTAGCAGGTTGCAGGTTACATTCACTTTTGTCTACCAATATCAGCCAAAAAGAATCCCCCCCCCCCCCCCCCCAGCTACCTCTTCTTAGCAAGCAACAAAGCTTACGCTCTACGTCTGGAGTTAACAGTATTAGTTCTGCACTTGCCGCGCACTGCAAGTGGCGGCCACGTTTTTTTTCCAATGCCTTCTTTAGGCTCCGCCCTCTTATAACCCTGCTCAGTTAACAGGGACAAATATGATTGGCCAACAAAACCCTGACAGCCAACCTCCACTGGGCAGCCAACTCTTTCAGTTGCAGCTGAAATCTGAAATTGCCTGATTTTTGTTTGAGTGAAGCGCCTTATTATCACATCATAAGGTCATGAAAATATTACTACATATATTATGACACTTTTTGTAAAACACTGACGGAGACTGTTGACTCTCAGGGGCTGGAATTAAGCCGACTGACAGCCAGAGAGCCTCTGGCTGGGACTAAGATTTTACCTCTCATGTGCCATTTCTATCGCATCCTCCCATAGCAAACCCATCTCCTAGTAATTACATTTGTATATTACAAAATTGTTTACATGATTACGTTGTGGTGACAGCTTAATCGCCACCTGGATCATGTTCAGAGACAACGTTTCTTTGAAACCAAAGAAACCAAACACCCCATTTATGTACCACGCTGGAGTCACAAGGACTGTGACACCAGAATCCAGGGTTCGCGTCCCAACTCCCGTCTATAGTTTGGTTAGAGAAAGACCGGTTAAATGTTAATTGAAAGTCTCAAGTCGCTGTGGACTTCTTCTGTATTAAAGCAAAGCATGACCTTTCCCAAACCTCGACCAAGAGCTGTTTCGCTAAACATACTCTTAACTTTCCAGTCACTCCCTGCCTTAAGCTGCCCTACATCATGCCTGTTCAAAATAGCTTGCTGCCTGACTTTTTCACCCGCACGAACAAACAAAATCCCATCTTGTTCCCTCTTTGCATCCAGTGAGTTTACTTCTAAGTGCTTGCTGTCCATAGCTGCTGCTAGACGCTTCACCACTTGGTTATGTCTCCAGGTGTGTGGCCGTTGATACAGGGTTGTTTTACACCCTGACCGAATCGGCCAAAGTGAAGCTACACCCGAACATAAAGGACATGCCGGGCCCTCGCCTATCCATATACCAAGATTTTGGGGAGATGGAAGCACATCACAAGTTGCTCCTAGCATGAATCTCCTGCCGGCCTCCATGCCCCACACTGGAGGGGGATTATAGATCTTGCCTGACCTGGGAATGCCTTGGGACTTGGGCCTTGGGAAGAAAGCAGCTAGGTACAAGGGTGCCAACCTTGCTTAGCCTGCTGCCAACACAACCGAGACCTTCATAAGTGACAGTGAATAGATGGGTAGAATGATGGACCAGCTGTTTCTGGATATTTTGAGAATAAACATGTAAATCCTGTAAACCACAAATGAGACGCTCAGAGGAAAAATAACGGAGCGCAGTTTTGTGAGGAATTGCAATAGCTTGTACAAGCAAACAAATTCCATTCAATTCAAAAACAATGTCTTTTAAACTAGAGCTCGTGAGGCTGTCACTGTTCCATTGGAATTGGGTTTGGTAAGAGCTTTGTTTTGGTAAGGACTGGCGGAGGTTTGAGGGTTAAGAGTTCGAGACTGATACAATTAATGGAGGGTTCCATATGAAGACAAATAACATGTTTGTGTGTTCCTAGCCAGCTCCTGCAGAGTGCGTGAACTGTGTTTGGTGACATCAAAATAACCCTATTGTAGCCTCTCTATTGCTCAACTAGACACACACACACACACACACACACCCACACACATACAGAAGCCCGGCATGACCACTTAATCCTTCTCAGTCCCCACTCTCCACACAACATCGCTCAGCACTCACTGTTTGCCCTCGCTGCCTCTTCGCTGCCCACTTCTTTCCCTCTCCTAATCTCTCTCTTTCTCCCTCCCCTCATTTTTTTCCTTCACTGCTACCTCCTCCACTTTCTCTGACCTGTCGTCTCACCATCTGATCTCATCTGCTACTTCTTATAAGGTCATCTCGCCGCTCTCCACTGCTGCATTTTCTCAGGGAGTGAGGGGCAGCGAGAGGCCCTTTCTCCTTGATTCATCTCTCCATCGGGAGGTGAAGGGCCTGGGTGTGTGAGGTGACACACTGGATTAGGGGGTTGCATTCAGTCTAGATGTGGGGTCATCAACGGGGGTCCTCGGGGGGCCGCTTTGTGGATTGTCGCCCACTGATCTGTCACGGCCAGCCAAAACACATTTCAAGGCCCTTTTTGATCCACCCCAGCGCTCTCCACAGGCAACACACTCATGCACACCACATATGCATGTACAAGCACATTCATGCAAACTTTTTAACAGGGTCAGCTGGAGTTCTGGAAGACAATCCCAGGACACCATCAGACAGTGTAACCTTTGTGTTATTCTGAAAACTTACTTTCAAAAAGAGTCTTTGGGAGCTCCTGTTTACCGAAAGGTATTTCCTACGAGGGACTACATCTAGCAGAATCTATTGGAGCACAGGCAGTACAGGCATTTCTGTACGCAACAGGATTCATATAAACAAATATAGACGAAGGCCAGTTCTTCCTGACAGAAAGAGAGGACAACAGTATCTTACTTTGAGAACAAACACACACAGCAAGGTGCAGAGCAGAGTGCGCGTCGATACCAGACCTCAGGGTGATGATGAAAGCAAGACAGTACTGAAGAAGACTTGTGCGACGTGTTTTCATTTTGAGAAAGAAGAAGGATTGATGTGAAGAGTAGTTGAATAGATAAATCTATGAGCACGATGGTCGATTGATTCTACCTAAATGTGAGCCGAAAGGGCAATCCACAGTAGATGTCTTCATCAGTCCAAAACTCTGGACCCTATCCAAAAGGGACTCAAGGAGAGTCGCACCCGATTGAATAGACTTGGGAATAATTAGAATAATTAGAAACGATCCAAAATGCGATCAACTCAAACAGACCCAAACAGAGACAGAACACTGACGCTGGCAGCAGCATGAGGCGCCACTTATCAAATGGCAGGAACAGTTACAGAGAACTTCACAACTCAATGTAGCGAGTCTGCTTGGATCCATTCAGATAGCAGACATACTGGCTCACAGACCAGTAGCAATGGGACCCTAACCAACCTAATTAGACTGAATGTCATTTCAACCCATCTCAAATGCTAGGGTCGGTAATGTCTCTCATACTCTGAACCGAGAAGCCCTGAGAAGACTTTCAGTGTGGCTCTGTCACAGGATACCATCTTTCGAAAAACTTTGCCAATCGTCCGCCCTTGCTAGATTTGCCCTTTGAACTGGGCTGTTATTGTGAAGCGGTGACGACCACGATCAACCACACCGGCTCACAGAAAGGGACCACTGAGTGTTGAAGCGACCAGTGTGTAAATATGTTGGCTACTTTTGTCCATGTGGTGGATTTTTGACTTGTGGATGTTAGCATGGTAAAGATACTGTAGTTTGTCCGGCCTCTGTCCGTTTAGCTCCTGGAGCTGTACGACCTGCCAAGTTCTTACTACTTGACACCAACAGAGGGAACAACACCTGGAGATGTAGCTCCTGGACCAGCTGCCAAAACCGTACCTTTTTCGGACACAAGGTTTTTTCCGGTGAGAGATTTACGGTGCTGGAAACCCATTTATCAAGCAGTCGGTGAGGTCAGCGCAACTTCTCAGCATGAAATGGCAAGCGGTTTTTGGTTGCTTAGCAACGGCAGGCGCTAACAGTAGCGCGTAACGTCTGAACGGCTCGTAACAGTGCCTTCTACTTCTCACCGGACCCCACTTGGAATTCAACCCTCGGCACCTGTTACTGCCTTGCTCAACTCATTGAGCTACACCTCGTATCTCGGCACCACCCCCTGGCATCTAGGTTTGTCCAGCTGTGGCCTCTTTGATCTACCCTCCCTCTTCCTCTCCATAGCCTCGGTGGTCTTTGGCGTCGCCTGTACTTTTCTGTGCTGAATCCAATCTAAAAGAAAGCACAGCACAGGTAGAGTGCACTTGAGAGCTTTTCGCCTCCCCCAGCAATACCTCCATCTATATACCCTCTCCCTTTTCCCTACCCTTGGCTGCTCGAGAAGCTCGTGTCCAGGCAAGTGGAGAGGGAGGGCTATTTAAAAAAATATATCACATTTTATATTTAGATCATCGGAAGTGTACTTACAGTACGTGGAAGTGTGAGTGTGCGCTCTTGTGCATGTTCATGTGCGCGAGTCTGTGTCAAATATGATATACTCAGCACAGGACTGATGTGTTTTGTGGCCTTCTTGTAGATAGATATTGTGTGAGTGTAAATCAGTGCCAATGCGTGTACCAAACTGTGTGTGCCTGAATGCAATGCGTGCTCCTGTTTGTCTACATTTCTACACCATAGCTCGGTATCTTACGCGCACAATAACACACACACACACACAACTTTGGCCATGGTGTGTGGTGTGTATTTTAAGCTTGCCCACGTGCGCTCATGTGTCTGTGTGTGCTTGTCGATATGTGTGTGTGTGTGTGTGTGTGTGTGTGTGTGTGGCTTGTGGCTTAAAAGGGCCCTGGCGTACTTAAAGGTGCATTACAGGTCTCAGGCTAATCCACAGTGATAGCTAAAGTGCTCTGTGTCGACCACAGGAGACTGTGTGTGCGTGTGAGCTTCTGTTTTTTTTGGTGATGATGGGGGGGGGTGGGGGGGGGCAGCACAGAGAAGACAGCCTACGATGTGGCCACCATACACATTATTCAGCATAAATTTTGTATTGGGCCACGACTCTCCCGGTCATCACATGTACAAAGAATGGAGCAATGGAGGGGCGGAGGAGAAAAAAGGGAGTGAGAGTTCATGGGAGGACAGAATGTGGGAGGAAGAGATGGAGGAAAGGTGGAGGGGCCGAAGGATGGACAGCGGCGAAAGGAAGGGATCGTGATGGATGGAGGAGTAGACGGAGGGAAGGAAAGAAGGCAAGGAGGGAGAGGAGAGGGTAAAGAAAGACAGCGAGTGACGAGGGCGAATTTGAAAAACGGAGGGTGCAGGAGTGGAGGTGGGGTAAAGGACAGACACGTGGAGGCGGAAGCACAGATGGAGGGTCAGAGAGCGTGCATGTGTGTGTGTGTGTGTGTGTGTGTGTGTGGGGAGAAGGAGTAGCTCTATGTGCCTGTACATGCCTCCTGCATTTATTATGCAGATTCTCCGGCTTGTTTCCCTCCTCTCCTCCCTTCAGCTCCTATTTATTTTGATGTACTGCGTGTCTTAAGTGCCCATGGTAAACACTGCCACGCATCTGAGGCTGTGTGTGTGTGTGTGTGTGTGTGTGTGTGCGTGTGCATGCTAGAGCACATCCGCACAGATGATGTGTGTATGTATTGTATGTTTGCTTGTGACTATGGGATGTTTACAGTTTGCGCTGGTGCACTGCGCGGGGTATTTGTGTGCAGATTGTGTCTGTATGCGGATACTGTGCCGTATGTCTGTGTACATTGTGTGTCTATGTTGACACTGCTGCATATAGCTGCAAGAAACACACTCGCTGGAATGTCACGTCATCCCCTCCCCCCCCCCCCCCCCCACCCCCCCCCCCCCCCCCCACATCAGGACTTTCTGTGGCACCTCGCAATAGTTTGGCAATGTAAGAAGTCCCTTATTTTGATAAATGGAAAAGCAATGCAGCAAAATGCGGCCAATTAAACGCACAATTCTGTCACACACTTGAATAAAAGATCTTAGATTTTTCTACGTTTTACACATTTTTACAACTTTTTTTTGTAATTCCAAACGAAGAATGTTGGGTGGGCTTTGACAATTTCTCACTCCCGCGGTGTGAAATGTTTGCAGCCAGAGCTTATAACTTGGGTCAGTTGACATTCGTCATTTTAAACCTCCAATTTTGAAGCGAGCCATCCGACCTGTCATGTCATTGGTTAGGAAGAGCTTTGTCTCTGTGGCGTGATTGGCTGTTAGTACGCGGTCACGCGATGCAACGTATCCACAGCGTATAAAAGCTTCTAACTGGGGGATTTTCTTCTTTTCTTCTTTCTTATTGTTTATTCTGGGACTCCACTGGAGTAGCTTCGCATGATTCACAGTTCATAAAAAGTCCTTATGTATCTTCTCCTGGTCCTTCATGCAGCCCCTCAGTTCACCCTCTGTCTGAAACAAGCCGTTGACTGCGGCATATAACTGTATAGTTGTGACATCACAACCTTACGGAAGTCCTGACGGCTCGTTTAAAAAGTCGCAGTTTCCGAATACGGGGCTGTGTTCCATTTCTCCGCTGACTGAGCGTTTTGATGCTTTCACGGTATTTATACAGCGCCTAGACCTGCTTTATAATTCAGTATAGATCCAGTATTATGTGCGCTATAGACACCATATGTGGAAGCAATTGTGACTCTCAGATATTTTATCTGTTTTTGGACCTGACTTGCCCATCAGCTGTTTGCAGGTCTGCGTGTGGCCTTGGCCGCTGTGCACTTTTAACTGAACTATTTAAAATCAAACCACAATAGTTCTGTTTTTTTAATTTTATGTCTTGAACGCTCCTCTGTGTGGATTAAACGACACTTATCTGTAGCGCGACCTCCGTCTTCCATGTCTTTTCTGCGTTGCCGCAGTGCAATTCCTCTGCCTTCGCTGCAGCCCCTTTGTTAGTATTCGCTCAGTTGCAGCGTCACACAAATTCATTTCTTGGCACTGTTTTCAATGGAATTTGGTCCAGGATTTAGCATTGTAGATGTTCTCCGTGGCCCGATATGTCATTCAAGGGTGATGCCATTATGTAAATTTTAATTAGAATTCATAATTAGCACCAGGTGAGCATAGCTTCCCATTTAGAAGTAATTGGAATTTATTGACGCACAGGAATGTGAATGAAAACATACGGATGAAAATGGTGTGAGGAACATTTCATGCAGGAAAATGTGCATTTGTATGTCTATACGGAATGTGCGCATGTACATAGGTGTGTACTGTAAATGTGTAGGCACTCAGATTATGTGCATATAGAGATCCTGTCTGTGTGTGTGTGTGTGCGCAGGGACTGGGCTGTGGAGGTTAGCCAGGGCTGCAGCGGTGGTGGAGACCTATTTTAATTCTTAACTAGATGTCCATGATTTATTAATCTGTGTTTGAAATAACAATTACCGTGTCAGAAGGGATCGGGGCCAAAGCCTTAATTGCAATGGAAAACACACTTAATATGGAACTTGCCCCAACCAAAGCACACGCATGGCATTCCAACAGGCTTGAGAAGATGTCTCTCCCCCTCTCTCTGCGTCCGTGATTGTGCATTATACAGTATGTACGTACCATTTGAGCATGAATGTCAATGCTGCTCCTGGATCAGGTTGTGTGTTGCCGTACGTGCATTATTCAGCAAACAGTCTCATCCTATCGCAGGACCGTTATCTCCCTCATTTCAAGCGTGCCACTTGCAGCTTCTTTTTTATATGTTTCATGTCGCATGCTTCCCACGTCATTATTCCCCGGTATGCCAGGATGAGAGCACGCAATCCTTTTTTGCCATTTGAGATGGTCACTGTGCCAGATTGGGGGCTCCACATAGGACCTTGCCATCTTTCGCAGATTGCACGACTTTGGGATACCTACTAAATGAGACCACGATGCAGCCTCCATCTCACGCTGGCACTAATGCGTCCCGCAATGCGACATATCCCATGAACCCCAGCGACACAAGCAGCTTTGTTCACATACTCTCCTGCATAAAACTACCGGGACCGCCTTCCTCGAGAGCTTCCTCTTTTGGACAATGCAACATATGAAATGACGAATGTTCAAATGATCTGCAAACTCATTTGTTCATTACTGCGTCTGGCAGTGCCAGACGTACCACGTAGTTAAAAGCAAGCATGCGATTAACGACGACTCAAAGCTGGTTTTTATACTCTTTACACAACAATAAAACGTTTCATAGACAAAACTTGGGATGTAAAGCTCCTTTCCCGGAGAGATTGTTGGTCACCCATTTTTCCTGATCAGTCAAGGGTACATTTTTATGCATTCCTATATCACGATGCAGATGAAACAGGGGA
>NC_092191.1:21450088-21480891 GCF_043641665.1 Enoplosus armatus | reverse complement strand
CATTCCTATATCACGATGCAGATGAAACAGGGGACACCCCGGGACGCATACCGAGAAAGACCCCATTGGTGCTGCAAAGCCACCTACAGTTTTCCATGAAAAAAAACCTTCACGTCTCATATTTATGCTTGTGTGCTAAAATCGATGTGATTTATTGATGTTGACTTGCAACACATATCGCAAAATTAGGCCCCCCCCCCCCCCCCCCCCCCCACACACACACACACACACACACACACACACACACACACACACTCAGTCTGACACCACTACAGCGGAGAAATGTCTCATTCGGGCCATTTCGTTAGCATTCATCTTCACCAGGATTACCCGCCATCACTTAGCGGCCCTTAAACAACTATTTCCCCGTACAGCCTCAGTGCGTGGTCGCTAATGGCGTCGGTAATGAGGCTGACCCGTAGGCCTTGTCTAATTTAAAGAGCCTGTTAGGCGACTCAACGATTTTAAAGGTAATCTTTAAGAAGCAGCGTAAAGCTTCGAGTAAAGTTGGCGAAGGGGGGGAGGGGGGGGGGTGGTGGTGGAGCTGCGCGCGCAGCCTTTTAAAGAGTTTCTGAAGAGAAGCTGCAGTGACTTTTCAATGACTTGCTTATGATGTATCATAGGTTTGTATTATCCACACTCTGTCAAAGAGGGCACCGAGAGGAATGTTTCCACTTTCAAAGTGTGAATGTGTATGTGTGTGTGTGTGTGTGTGTGTGTGTGTGCGTCTCTGCTTGCTTTTCTGTCACTCGTTCGGCATACTTCAACACACACACACACACACACACACACACTCACACTCAGAAACACTCAAATATCCCCTTTCCTTTTCTCATAACTCCCTTTTCTGTCTCTCCTCTGTCTGCATTTCTGAAGGAATTCTCCATCCATCTAATTCCCCTCCTGGTTCTTTTATATTGAGGCTGGGCCCCGCTCGTATTCCATGTCAAAGGCTTTCTCTTTTATTGAACATCAAATCCTTTGTGTCTCGCCTGGCGCTCTCCTCTCCCTGCTCGGCACCATGCATATTCAGGAGCCGGCGGCCCGGCGCTATAAGGCCGACTAGCCCTCCAAAATCCGCGATTGTGGGCATTAGCGTTGCAATAACACTACATGAATAGCCGGCATGCTCTATATTTAGGTGTTAAGTCGATCGCGCTGTAGCCAAGATTGAGGCTGCTTGGATGGGAGTGCGTGGGGAGAAGCAGACTTTCTCCTTTCTGGTGATATTCTCTCTGTGTCTTCGTTTTCTTTTTTTGTTTTTTTGTTTTATTCTCTCTATCCGTTTTCAGAGGCCTTTTCTCCGGGCTCTGGAGGCGGCGCTTGGTGTCCAAAAAGTTTCCAGCAAAGCTCGGGATGTTTCGCTGTAAGGAGCCGCCCCACTGTGACACTTTGCATGCTGATTTGAGCTTCGCTGCTGACTTGAAGGGAGTGACTGCTGTGAACTGGTGAATAAAAGCCACAGTGGTGATAATATAAGCAGAAAGACGGAGTCAGCTGCCTTTTTTTTTTTTTAACCATTAAGATTATTATTATTATTATTATTATTATTATCATCATCAACCAAAACATAACGCAATATGCCACAGACACAAACGTTTTCTGAACTCACTCATCGTACACACACCGTTGGAAGTAAAGAAAAATAAGTATCAACAGTAATCCAGCGATTGTTGTTCATCCACGGTTACGATGCAAACGTGTGTGTGTGTGTGTGTGTGTGTGTGTGTGTGTGTGGGGGGGGGTAGTTTTGAACCAGTGAGTGTCATGTGACCTGTGATACCAACTGTGGACGGGGCAGAGCTGTTCCTGGGGGCTTTGTTGCACAGCAACGCTATACTACCTGGCTGCAACCCCCAAAGCATGATGGGAACTGTAGCGCCACAGTGTAACAGTGCCAACTTAACTTCAATTTGCACAAACGCCCCCCCCCCCCCCCCCCCCGTAAGAACTGTCGTAGAACATGTTTGTCAAGGTTTGTTCAGTGTAATGATTTCATGTTCCGCAACATCATTCTATTTTGTGAAACACAGGACTTTCATTCGCCCATTCAGTCGAGTGATAGCATTCGAAGCGGGTGGTGAAAACGCCGCTGCAGTCTGCTCGCGCCGTTTTCTGGCCTCCCTTCAGGCCCCATCTCACCTGATGTAAAATGCAGAGAGGGGACAGAAAAAGGGGGAGGCGGAGAGAGAGAGAGAGAGAGAGAGAGGAGGTACCATACAAGCTAGCTGGAAGGAAGGAAGGAAGGAAATGATGGACAGAGAGAAATAGCGGCGGGAAGTGGAGGCAGTGGGGAGAATGATGGTGTTGAAGTCGGTAAAATGATGTAAGGAAGACAGATCAGTTAAATGTATCGCAGGAAGGAAGGAGAAGGAGGAGGGGAAGGATGCTATGAAGGGAAGAAGGGAAGAACTTAGACATTAGGCATTATGAGGAGAGGAAAAAAAAACAAAGGAAGTGGATGGAATGGAAAGGCAAAGAACAATGAAAGAGGAGAGGAAGATGCACTGAGAAGGAGAAAGAAGAGGAGGAAGTGAATGGGAGGAACAAGAGTGGCTAGAGGGGATTCAGAAAGGACGGAAAGAATGAATGAACGATGACAGAATGGGGCGCGGAAAAAGTAAGGACGGGATCAGTGAACGGAGGTGGAGAAACATACTGGGCAAGCGTGGGGGGGGGGGCTGGGGCGGAAGGAGAGATGGCCGAGTGGATGGATGCAGGAGAGAGGAGACGGAGGAAGAGAGCGGGGAAGGACGGACAAATGGATAAAAGGGAAGAAATCCAAACGAGTGCCAAGGAAGGAGGTGTGTGTGTGTGTGTGTGTGTGTGTGTGTGGAGGATATCTGCTTATTTTAGTGCCTTTTTCTGTTCAAACTACATCCCAGCTAAATCTCCCTCTCTACGAGTCTGTGAGTGTGTGTGTGTGTGTGTGTGTGTGTGTGTGTGTGTGTGTCGTGATGTTGTGGCGGCATCCAGCAACCTGGCATGCCTTTTTAATTCTACTGAGTAAATAATGCATCCGCCACAGTCCATAATTTATGTAAGTGGACATGCAATCAGTTCAGATTAACGTGCACGATGCCCCTCGTGTTGGTGTGTTTGCCTGTGTGTGTGTGTGTGTGCGCGTGCGCGTGTGCGTGTGTGAGTGAGCGAGGCAAAGGGATAGCTAAAACATGACAGGTCACTGACTTTCTCCTGGTGTGGCTCTGTCCCACTTTGTCTCTCTTGGCTCCTCTCGCTCTCTCTTTCAACAATCTGCAGTGTTTTTTACAAAATAAAACCGCGCGACTGAGCACGTTCACGTCCAACTTGTCCAGTGTTGACAGTAAGAAACGCATATTAAAACCGTAAAAAATGGAGCGCCCGTGGGAGTGTGTCAAGAAACACCTGCTGTTTATTGGCTATGATGCCGTTCAGGTGTTGACCTTTGACCCCATGCCGCCTGAAAGGTTAGTTCCATGGTTAGACTTCACTAAAAGATGGGAAACTTTGAGTAAATGTTTGTTGCTGCATTATATCTGTTTGGTTTTTTGTTGCTTGTAATGCTGGTTTAAAGCCATATAAGCTAAATTCAACAGTTACTCAAGCCGTCATGAATCTTGAATGCAGCTATTCAAATCAAACGTTTGTTCAGTCTCAAGTAGCCGTGGTCATTCTGGTAAAGTAAGAGCGCATTACTTCCGTATTTCACAGAGCTTTTACTGGGCTTCAGCTGAAAGCCCTAAATGTAAAAAAAAAAGATCTCAGCCAGCCAGAGATGTCCCCATAATTCCATCAGGAGTCCAGCCAACCAGCTCCAAACCAGCTCCAGCCGCTCTACGCGCTCCCCGTCCGGTCTTAGCTCTCCTCTCCCACCATCGCCCATTCCAGAGACGGCTCTCCGCCGGGCATTTGATTTAATCCAGACCAAATGCTAATAGGGCTGTTTGGTTGCTGGCCATCTGCCTGGGCTGCCGGTCAACTGTGGCAAGCTGTGCCGAGCTGTGCGGTTCCCGGGGCCTCTTGGCTGCCAAAGTCTGAGCTGCCCAGAGACCACTTCACAAACCAGAGGACACTTCACGGCCAATCGTCCGCGCGGGTAATATGATCAAACTGGTCTTTTCATGATTTCTAGGGGGGCAGCTTGTCTATCTCTCACTCCCACACCATTAAAGTCCACATCAGAAGGTGTCTACTTGGCCGTCACGAACGCAGTTAGCTCTGAACATTTATTTACCCAAGCAAAGTCGACTCACCAGCGCCACCAACATAAATCTGGAGTCTACAGTCAGGTAAATAAACAAGCAGCATGCTGAGGATGGTAAAACCCCCCCCAAAAATCCATCGCCTTAGCCGGCGCTAATCGACATGCCGACTGAGATAATCGGCCAATGGCAGAGGCTGACCCCAGCAGCCGACATCCGGCGAGTCAGACTACACCCCGAGTGGCCCTCCCCAGATATTGCGCTGGTGTCCAACACCTCATAATCACACATCTGATATACCGCAGCATCCTCCATCCTTCACGGAGCCCCCACACACAGGTGAAGGGGGGGGGGGGGAAAGCTTGCTTTAATTTAGCATCTTTTGTTGTTGTTTTTTCTTCTTTTCTTTTCTTACCTTGACCTCGTGGCACAGGCTGCGACTGCAGCACTGCCAGCCACTCAGCAGCGCTCAGGGAAAGAAAAAAAAAAAGAGTGTGTTTTGCACTGAAAATAGATCTCCAACTGGTCTTGTTTCATTCAATATGCAGAACTCTGAGTCCACCCTCAGAGAGATGGAGAGCTGTGCATCTTTTGTGCTCGTTGGGTGGGTGGGGGGGGTTGTGGATGCAATTCACCAGATTTCCGCGCTCACACAGCCCTCGTCTTTTGTGTATTTTTGTTTGTTTGTTTTTTTCTTTTTCCTCCGCGCTCCGTCTCTCAACCTTGTCCTCATTATCCATTCTCCTCCAGCATAATGGCGCAGGGGTTGTTAAACTTCCTCAGCCTGGGAACCAAATTTAGAAAAATCCAGTCCTTACTCCAGGACCTGGTCTAATGACTACCAGCGCTCGCTGCGCTAACTAGTATTCCTGGCACACCGGGACCCGGAAACAGGCTCCGTAGCCATCTCAGGTCCTGACCTACGGTATGGTTGAAGGAAAAACTTAAAGCTTAAAGACACGTAATTGTGATTTAAAAACAAAAAAAAAAAACAATAAAAGTGTGGGCACGTAGCTGTATTTGTATGTTCTGTGTGTGGACATACATGTGTGGGAGTGTGGCTCTGACATTGTACATATGGGGGGCATCCCCCAGCACAAACAGCTGCATTAATTGTTCCAAAGAGAAATCTATGCGAGGACGTCATTAACTAAGACCGGGCCTGCATCCATAATTGACACGTGATTTGATGCCCTCGTCGGCTCTGGCGGCCATATTGCTGGAGGCGCTCCTGTGCGGAGATATCCCCCGCACCGCTCTGACGCCCACTCCAGCTCCGGCGACCTCCCGACCCAGGACGCGGGCGGGTGGGTGGGGGCGCAAGCACAGGTGCACTTGCGGGGATCGAAGCCCCGGCGTGTTTGAGCGTCCCCCGGCTAGGTCAGACAGGATGTGTTGTTGTTTCCACGGCGCTGCCTATCTGGCTAATTGTGATACACGCGCTTCAACCTTTGCATGCTGCTTGGCCGCTCTCTGACCGGCAACGTGAATATTCATAAGGCAGCCTCTAACGCGTTATCGTTGTTGCGTCCTTTGATACGGCCGAGGCAAAGAAGTTTCTTTGTTGGACTCGTGATCAAATGGGGCTCTTTGCATACCTGCACAGATTAAGGCGAGTGACAGACAGCCCCAGAATAAACAAGCAGGGAAGGGAGGATAAAGTGTGTGTGTGTGTGTGTGTGTGTTTTACAGCAGCTTTTTCATGGGGGCTGTGACACAAGCCTACCTTTAATACCTCTGTGGAACTCATTACCTCAAGGCGCCTTTGGGAAATTCATTTTCATATATTGACGCAATCTCAATTATGCCACTTAATTGATATCTTTATTTGCTTAATTGGTGGCTTTATTCCTTGCAGAGGGGGTAGGGGGGGGTGGTGGTGGTGTGCCATTTTTTCCATCATTCTTTCGTCGCCTCCGTTGTTTTCCCACCCGCTCGGGATGTCATGACACGGCGCAGCTCGGGCGGCTGACACCATTGCCGCCCAATGTCTTTTTTTGTTAGTGCAGGAGCAGTCGCTGTGGCCTGTGGTTACGGGAAAAGGGGGACGCTCCGGATCTGGATGTAGTTTCACTCGGGCAGGGGGGGGGGGTTCGCGATACAGGTGGACAAACAGCCCGGGCACCTCGCATCTCTCCCTGCTGCCAGGTTAGGGAGCAGGTCAGCGCAATTAGAGCGCCGCGAGCTTTGGCCCAAGTGTTCGCGGGGTAACCCCTGGACACGTTTCCTTTACTGCCAGTGCCAGAGCCGCCTCTACAATGCGCCGCAGCCAAGGCCTACTCCACAGTCTTTTATCCTCAGCGTGTAGTTTCACCCACTCCTATTGATTCTTTATTGACCTAAGGAGTCCTCCAGTGCCACCGCTCCTCATCCTCCCTCCTATCCAACCCCCCCCCCCCCCCCCCCCTCCACCACCACCCTCCTTCTCCAAGTGCAAGGTGAAAAGGAAGACCGAGCTTGACATTGATTTCTTCAACGACTTTCCTCTCCCTCTTCCTCTATTTCTGTTCTCGCCTCGACCCTGCCCACCCGCCCCCTCTCCCCCTCCTCCTCCTCCTCCTCCTCTCTCGAACGGCCAACCTCTTTTGAAAAGGCTGCAGCGCGGTGGACGCCTCGAAAGGTGCTGAGGCGGTCTCCGAATAACAGCCCCTACATATGAAAAAGAGATGTAATGCTACCTTTGATCTGCAACTAGGAGCCATAATGGTGCCGGTTCAAAAGTACAAGAAAAGACTTGAGTGCCAAAAAATTAAAAAAAAAAACGGAAAAAAAACGGATTTGTCGGCTGGAGGAAGGAACCTTTTAGGAAGAGCAAGTGCATGCTAGTTTGAGTTTTGCCCATACAGTCAGTAATACTGCAGTGGGGGGGGGGGGGGGGGGGGGGGGTGCATGTGTACAACTTAAAGACGCCTAAACCTGTTTCCTGAGCTGTAAACGAAATGACAGGACTGTGCTGTGATGAGACGCGTCAATGCTGGGGGCGGTAAATGTCGACGCTTTCTGACCAACTTCATGGAAAGTAGTTCTGCGCGCCGGGGGGGGTCTCCGGCGGGGATGTGGGTACACGTGGAGCCCGGATCAGAGGGAGCCCGCGTGTGGACTCTGGCGCTCTGACCGTCGCCGTGAAAGAAAGAGTCGTCCACAATCACTCACACTGTCAAGCCAATTTTAGCCCCCGCCTGTTTCCTCCGCGAATATAATTACCCAAACAAGGACACGCACACAATAACAAGTCGACCCCCTGGAAGGCTAACCCCCCCCCATGCTTCCTTCCGCCCATCCCGCCCCTTTGTACAACACACAAGAAACCAAATCTCTCAAATGGAGAAATAAACAAAACAAACGAAAATACACTAGATGAAAGAAGAAGAGAGACAATAAAGGAAAAGTGTCCCCGGTGGATTGTCCCCATCCCTCCTCTTTGCTGTATCTTTTTTTATTTTTTTTTTCCCCCTCCCCTTATTATTTTATTTGTTTGTTGCCCGGCCATTCATTACGCTCTCCCCGCTCTCATTGTTGTTGTTGTTGTTGTTGTTGTTTGTGTCTTCCAGATCTTAGTCATTCGTAAATGGTTTCCGACTCCCGCTTTGATCTCACTTAGAAAGTGAGAGAAGCCAAAGCTTTGGAAGTTATTTTGATTAGGCTTTCATTAACTTCTGTCTGCGTTCCTAATGCCGCCTCTGAAGAATTCGCTGGGAATCCCGCGATGCCGAGGGGAGAGAGAACAAACGAACACAGCCACAGTTTCCAGGAGTTTGCTCGGCGGTCTCGACGCTCGACTTTGGCCTCGACTTCAAAATCAAAAAAACTGTGGTGCTGAATGAGGGCACGCCGCCGCTTTTTTTTTCCCGCAGCATTGTCATGCGGTTGCGTGGAAGGAAGGCGTTTTCATTTGACAACAAAAAAAAACCAAAAACAAATTCATTCTTGACATTCGTCAGCGGTTGCGAGCTCTGGCGAGGAATGACTCTGACACAGTGCATTTATTGTATTATTTTTTGTTTTTAATTCTTAAACCAGAGAAGCCGAGCTGAAATGTGTCGGAGGCGTGGCTTCATTATCGCTTCCGAGCGAAACAATTAAGGCAAGCGGGCCGCGACCTTTCCGTGCCGCCGCCCACCTGTGTCTGTGTGAACGAACGCTGCCACAAAACACACCGCCTTACTCCACCTCCCGAGTTTGTTATTGCAGCTCTCTTCATAGTGTGTGTTTATGTAGCATTTTGCACCTTTCGTTTCAAGTTTATTTACACTCACTAATGTTTATAATTCATATCGCATCCTTAAGCGTTTTTAAAAGTTACTTATTTATGCGTCTGTTCTTGTACTTCCGCCGCTGCACCCCCCGCCCCCCTGCGCGGCACATCCATTTTATCGTCTGTCAGGAGACATTAAAAGCGTCGTTTTGTGGGGGGGGGGGGTTGGCAAAACGTCTTTGAAAGATCGGAACGCTTTTTCTGTGGGCTCTAAACTATGAACTATGCGGCGCTAAATGAGGACTAATGATGGTGGGAGGGAGATGTGAGACACGCCTGCATTTATGTCGATTAATAAAAAGAAAAAAAAGAGTTTTGGTTTTGTTTTTGCAGCCAAACTGTTGTTTTTGTACTTATCCAACTTATTCACTATTATGTCAACATATAGTTACGTCGGACATGCGAAAGGCTGCAAGCACAGGCCAAGCAGCGACCAAAACTGGACGCTTCTGGGGAAAAAAAAAATCTGCAGGATTCCTGTGAAGTTTGCCCCCCCCCCCCCCCCCCCCCTCCAGATTCCCCTCCTTCTCGTGCAGCGTCGTGCAACATGTATTTATTCCTGTTTACAGACGCAGAACGCGGGGAGGGGATGGAAATGTACACAAAAGGATGCTTCCGCCAGCGAAGGGACTTTGCGTCTGGAATTTGAGGTTGTGGGGAAGGAGGGGGGAAAAAAAAAAAACCCAGCGTGTGAAACTTTGTGGCGCAGTTGTAACACACACACACACACACACACACACACAAAGGGAGAGAGACTATAGCGAGAGTCTTTGTTGTTGGGACAATGTAAAATCAGAGCAGTGGGGACCGTCTCAGCCGGGTCGCTCTGCAGGAGCTGTCCGTTCAGCACCACAACACCACTGGACCACAGAGCAGCAACACAGCAGCTTATAATCCACTCTGGGTTCCTTTTAACTACTTTTTAAAATCGTTTTAACATGCCCCCCCCCTCCCCACGGCAGCGGTGCTATTTGTCAGCCGTAGGGTGCTAAAAACACGCGACAAGAGGGTGGCGCGACGATGCCGGCCTGTGTCTCGCGCAGACCCAAAATAAGTGCAATTTTTCTTTCCTTTCAAGACTCCGGCGGCTCGTTTGGAAACAATTCCAGACACAGGTCGAAACGCTGTCGGCACGCTTGGCAGATTTCTTTGCTTGTTTTTTTGTTTGTTTGGGCTTTTTTTGGAAAATATGACTTTCAGGATCCAAAAATAGACCAAACTTCTTTTCTGTTTTTGTTTTTCATGAGGCCTCCCGCACGGCTTCCGTTCCAAAAACGCCTTCTCCTCGAATGTGCCACAGGCCGACGTGAATTTCACCCCCGAGAGATCGCAGCACGCTGCGGAAACCATGCAGTTCCTCATGAACGCCGCCGCGAGAGAAATGGCACGGGCGTACGACGTGACGCTGTCAAATGGCAATTTTTCTGCTGTGTTTTCTAATGGTCCAACCAGAACTTCTGTGATTCACTCCTGTGTGTGCAGAGCGCGTACAGCAAGAGTGCGGCACAAATGTCCTCCTTTTTCAAACGTGATGAGCGTTTGCTGCTCCGTGGATATTTATGAGGGCCCCCTAAATGGCCTGGGCTGCTTATTAAAGCACCTTATTTGAACTAGATAATGTGACTACGATAAGATCAATTAACGCCCCGGCGATAGCGGCAGCGGCGAGCCCATTGTCGTTTTTGATGACATTTGCGTTTGGTCTGGTAATGCATGTCCTGTGGTGGTAATTAAGGCGGCGGCTTCAGAGGCAGGCGCGCCGAATGGGAGGGGCAGGCATTACACTCGGACCTCTCGCCGATTAGCATCTCCGCTCCATCTCGCCCGCCACCGGGCTTCAAGTGGGGCTTTTGAAGAAGCCCAAATTGATTCCACATCCCAGCGCTGCCGCCGCGCTCGGCGGTGATTTCTTGATGTCTTGATGTGTGTAATGTTTACAGAGCGCTGGAGAGGGAGCGCCTCGAGCAGCCGGCTGCGGTGGAGAGGGTGGTCCTTGAACGCTTGAAGGTGCGCCCTCTCGCCAGGAGGGAGTTTACACAGTATCAGGATATGGTCTTATGGCTTACGCAATACTGCATTTTCTTCTGATACTTTAAGAAACCATTGTTTTTTTTAAGAGGTGTTTAAAGTAGGAAGTGATCAGTGGTGGCCTGCGTTATGATTAAGGGTGACGCCTTCGAGTCATAAACAAGCGTGGAAGATGGAAACGCGAGTGGTAGAAGAGCAGGATGAAGAAGAGGGACACTGAAAGAAAGGACAGAAGAATTTCCGAAATGTTGCACCCGCTGTGACGCGCCACCCTCCGTCCCTGCAGCGTCATTCAGCAGACGGCGGGAACGCTCTTTCCCGTCGGCAATCCTTTCAGAAAGACCTCTGGAAGTTGTTCTCCAGCGCGTTTGGTGTCCACGGAGCGGTCAAAGGGGTTCACGGTTTCTCGCGAACGTCGCTCGCTAGACACTTTAATGCTGTCCAGCATCACTGTGACCACACACACACACACACACACACACACACACTCACACTGAAAGCTGACATAGTGATTAGGTGAGTGGCAACGCGTCCATTCATTTCTAACTGTGTGGCTGTTCTCATGCGGATGTTGGTCAACAGCAGGTTTGCCCTTAAACTGCTGTATTTTGACGATTCACTTAACGGAGTTAATTGATTTTGTGTCTATTTTCTTTTTTTTTTCGACTTTGACGCAGCTTGGCAAAATGCAAAAAAACAAAAACAAAAACCCACAAACTGCGTGTTTTCAGCAGGGACCTGGGGCTTGAAGATAAACAAGTTGGAAATATCCCCGCAATCAAAGATGCTGCGTGAGTTCGGTTAGATGTCTTCGGCATGCCTAACACCTGTTCCAGAAAACAAGACCAACTTCCTGTGAAAGAGCAGCTGTGTGTGTGTGTGTGTGTGTGTGTGTGTGTGTGTGTAGTCTAAAGGAAAACGGGGGGGGTGGGGGGGTAGCTGAGGGACAGTTGGGAGCCGTTCACCAGAGAGTGTTGTTGACTAGAGCACCTTCTGCATTAAGGATCGTTAATTTGTTTTGACAGTGCCGCACACTCGACACTACAGCCAGCGAAGGGAATTAAAAGTAAAAAAAAAAAGACCCTAAAAGTTAGTCTCCAAGTTCTGTTTAGCTCGACTTTTTTCCCTCTTTTCACTCCTGCATCTATATTTTACCCCCGCGAGGATAAAAAAAAACAAAAAAACCCCAATAACGTCCGCCGCATCTGTCAGCGGGCCTCACCATTCAGAACTAATAACAGTTATTTCCTCATTGCCGAGCCGTCCCGGATATCGGAGGTACATTTAGGGTAAACCTCGCTCGGCCTTGATTTTGTGTAGAAAGCCAAAACAATGTCATTACATTTTATTTATTATTTTTTTTTTTAAACGCCTATCCAAATCCGTAGACTTTCTCATTCAAGAAAGAAATTTGAAATAATAATACCTTTTACCTATGCCTCAAAGTACAACAATATAAGGACATGAGAGGTACTCAAAATGCCTTCTGGAATTCCAGCAATTCACTTTCCTCCCCATCGCTGGTAACAACCTGCAGTATTCCACCCATGACGCTCAACAGCTCATTAGAGGACTCAGTGTTCTGGACAACTTCCGTGTCGAACCGTGTCTCTAAAGATCATGCCGAGCGCATCGTTATTCGGCTTTCCGTGAGAACCTCTATCTCTGATGCTGCTTTCAAATAAGGTTGAAGCAAAGTCAACGTTAATATAGAGCTCTCATGCAACATATGTATGCTGCATTTGAGAGTTCATCATTACTCCTGCTGTCCGTACTGGGAATCAGACTTTAAAGCTGCTCGTCGATATATTTGAGAATTAGCGCCGCGCCCCCGTGCTCCGCTCCGCTCGACAAGCCGCTGGCGTCTCTCAGCTCTTTGTTTCGCTTTGACGAGGTTCGCTCCCGGTTCACTCCCTCAGCAGCGTCTTCTCCAGCTGCTGTCGGCCAAAACGCTCCGGCAGGCAGACGAGGCTAGCAGCTAGCTGGGGGAGCACAGTTGGAGCATTTGGCAGCTAAGCAGCCAGGTGAAGATGCTGTTTGCGAACACGTGAGCCGTATCGACTTGTTGAGTTCGCGGCTGGTTGCGCCGCCCAAAAGTATAAATTAATGTAGGTTTAAAAGATGGGGCGGGGGGGGGGGGGGGATCCCGTGCTTATGTTAGTCTTCAGCACTCTGAATTAACGAAGACGGCTTTGAAGTTACAGTCTTGTCAGTTCCTCTTTCCTGTGGGCGGTTGCATGCGGGAAAACGCGCCTCCCAGGGCGAAGAGAGAAGACGCGCGCTTGATTTGTTGGACTTGGACCACTGGAGCGCGGCGCTCGCTCAGGGGGGAACTTCAGAGGGACACTGGGGCTGCGGATCTCCTGTTCACTGCAGTGCGGCCTCCACAGGAAGAGATCGTTTCCCTGCCAATATGTCTGATTGATGTTGTCGATCCTTCTGTTGTTTTTTTTCATCTGCTGTTCTGTAAAGCACTTTAAAACAAAAGATTATTATTATTATTATTATTATCAATATGGACAGGAGCAACGATTACACCGACCAAACAACATACATATGGCATTTGAGTATAGTACTAGTTCAGTATCTCTGAACAGCCCCATTGATAATGGTAAAAATGTATTTGGGAGCGTCCTGAAGGTGATCTAACCTCCCCCCCCCCGCCCCGCACACAAACAGCAATCACTGTCCATTAAGTAATCATTCTGACCCCTCCGCGTTGCGCTAGGGCTACATTCGTGGCCAGTAACGCCACATCAATTGCAGTCTTCACCTTGGGAGAGCCACGTTTGTCGCGCCGCCCCTGCCGTCTTAATGAATCTCTCCAAGCGTCTTCAGATTGATCCCAGCTGTTCCCCGGGGGGGGGCTCTCCATGGGGCAGGTTGAGGGAGAATAGACGCCATTTAGGAAAATAAATAAATAAAAAAAAATAATGATGAGACGAACAGCGGAGGGGGGGGGGGGGGGGACAACAAACGTTTGATTGACAACCGCAGACTGCAATTAGCGTGTTCTCTCAAGGCATCTGTGTATTGGTGGTGTATGCGGTGCGTATGTGTGTTTATTTCTGGTGTTGTTTGGTGTGTGTGCAGTGATCTGGATCCGTGATCCGGCGGTTCTGATCCGACACACAGGGACGGGTAGCGCTGGGTGTGAGGCGCCACTGCCAGATGGCATCCTGTATACACAACCCTGTCTCTCATGCTCACACACACACACACACACACACACACACACATATCTGACCGCACCAGCGGTCTGATGGAATGGTCTTGATTCTGTCAACCTGCCAAACTTCACATCAAGCGCATGCTGTGAAACCAGTGTAAAATTAATTACTCTTTGTTTGTTGGGGGAGGGGCGTGGGGGGGGGGGGGGGGCTGTGAAATGCTGTGGGATTCTCAGCGTTAATAGATAGTCCTAGATCAAGTTCTGCTCCATGTACGACATAACTACTACATGCAAAGGCAATCGCAGGATGAAACGTGACGCTCAACACACACCGCTAATTGTGTTTTTGTCATGTTTGTCGGGGTGCGTGCCTCTAAATATACTCCCACGTCGAAAACAAGAGGTGTGATAATAAGGAGTCCATTGGCGTTGGCGTTCACCCCCCAGGGCCACAGCCTCACGGAGCCGCTATCGTCGCTGCAGACTTTCAGGCGGTGAGCGCCGTTTCTGAAGGAGGTTAAAAGAAAAAAAAAACCCTCCCAAAAAAAAAAAAAAACCCATGGAAATCCGCTGTTCCCTTGTGCTTCCCTTTAACTCTGAATCACAGTCAAGCACAGATCATACATATGTACAGGACTCCGTGCTCCCCGATGCATGCAGCAGGTCCATCGCAGCAAATGAACGCGCCCCTTGATATAATTCTCATCAAGGTTCAATCAATTTTCTCTTCCTTTGCCTGCAGCGGTGTATCAAAAGGGTTCTTCATCAATCTCCTTCCCTCTATTCTCCTCCTCACCCCCCTGCCGCTCCTCCTCTTCAGACTGAGACCGGGGACTTCAGGGGTATAAAGGGTGGTGTGTGTGTGTGTGTGTGTGTGTGGTGATGGTGGGAGGGGGGTTGTAGGTGGTTGTGCGTCGAGGTTTAAAGTTGAAAATGCAGCAAGATTCCTTTGGGGTGATGTTCAGCCAACATGGCAGAGCTGGGGGGGGGGGGGGTAGAGCTAGCTAGCATTGCTATGGTTTGTTAATGATGACACGCATGCGTCTGCACCCGTGCAAAAGGTCGGCTGGTCAGTGCTAACAGGAGAGGGGATAAAAGGTGGATCGGAGGTCACCTCTGCCTCGACTGGGATCACCGCTCCTCCACCATCGCGCACACACACACACACACACAAACACACACACACACACACACACACACACACACAACTTGGTCCCGGTGTAGCTGTGGGAGATGACGGCTAAGTGTTTTGGCAGCCAGGTCAGGGGACGGCCGTCCGCTGACCTGGCTGGTGAAGGCTGGAGTTATCTGGAGCTCTCCCACAGTGATGAATGACCACTTAGTGCAAAGGAAGCTGCAACCTTGCGCCGGCTTGTCAGCTGGGGTCCCACACCATTGCAGCCATGCACCACGCGCGCACACACACACACACACACACACACACACACAATAACTAGCTATACCCTAAAGCACAGAAACAGGCTTCCACATAAGTGGTGCTTATTGTTGCCAGTTTCAATTTTTCAAAATGAGATTAGCAAACACATTCTGTTTTGAATATTGGAAAAAAATAAATATATATATATATATATTTTGTGCCTTTTATTATAGGCACAGTAGACAGATGACATGAAACAAACATTGATGGTTGGACTCGGGTACAGAACGTCTACCGGGACGACATATAATTTTGGTTTTATTTGTCCAGATTCTCAAATATCGACCTCAGATTTCTGCTGCCACACCCCAACACAATAAAGGTGAATGGAAATTAACTCGAAACGCTCACAATTTTTTTCTGATGACGGAAAATCGGGCGGGGGATGCATCCGACAACTTTTGTACTTTTTTTATTCATCAATCTCATCGTCACGGTCAAGGTGTGAGACTTGTTGCCTCATCAAGGCACGCAGCAGTTGTGACGAAGCCATGATGAGCTATCGTAGAGTCTCGGAGGCTTTCGGATCCACCTTCCGGGGCGCTGTCAGTCAGGACAGGTATAAACACTTTCGACCTTTAGACGTGGTCGGGCAACGCGTCATGCAGCCTGGCTCATTTGAAGCATACCACATAACCGAACGTCACCGGTTTGATTATAGCAGAAAACCTTTTAGGCATCCAGTAAAAAGGCAAAAGGCCCCTTCCTCATAACCATACGCCACTGTCATTTATCTCTAAATCAAATAAATACATGTATGTATACATTTAGGTTCCTGGTTGATTCTATGGTTTAATGAATACAAGAGATTTACAGACACACACGGCATGGCACGCTGTGTTTATGGTGCATTTAGTCATCTGTGGGCTCCGGGACCGAGACAACCTGCCGCGTTGCGTCCCGATCTGTCGGGACCCAGATGGGAATATGAGTCCGCCGGTGTTTGTCAGCGAGCCCAGATAGGCTCGCTAACCTCCTGCACCTCCGTCCTTCCTTCCCTCCCGCTCTTCCCACCACCCCATCCCACTCGCTCGCCCAGCCCAAAAAGCAATACTAAACACAGTAATACCTCTGTTGGTCCCCGCTGCGTGTGGTGTTGCTGAGGTTACCCACTCAGAAGCCTCAGACGGCGTCTCAGAGATGAGGTATGGAGAGGGTTTGATTGAAAGAAGAGAGGGGAAGGAAATCGGGTGGGGAGTCCCAGGGTGGCCGCGCTGTGTCCGTCCGCCGACTCCTGACGTGACTTCATTTAGATTTATATCAGCCGCTAAATTAGAATAATCACTTCTAGAGCACTCCGGGCTTTACGTCGTTTCTTTCTGTTGTTTCTCTGTTTCAGCCGCTTCGGAGGCCTCTCTATTTTTATTTCACCATTTTTCCTCTGCATGTCATTTGCTCTTTGTCTTAAAAAGGCCTTCATCTTACCGTCTCCATTTTCTTTTTCTTTCTCTTCCTCTGCATCTCTTCTCATGGCCTGACCTTACCTTCTATGCAAACACCTCTCTTCATTTATTGATATTACTGGATGTTTTCATCAGATGAAACATTACGCCACAACAGATAGGTCATTTCTTTTTTAAAAAGGCAGGCTGTGCAAAAGGTCAGTAAAGATACACGTGGATCTTTACTGCAACTAAAAAAAAAAAGTGATACCAACCTTTCTGCGCATTGGATCATCATTCGCTGTGCATAGGCTCTATTTGTACTGGCAAAGTAGGCTGAGCGTGTGGTTTTCCCTCTCATAAGAAATACTGAAATCTGTCCAGGAGCAAACGCAATCACCCATTGTAAGTCACTGACTTACTGGGAGTTAAGTACTCTGCTCAAAACATTAGACTCTGGTGGAGCTGAAGCAATTTGTCGACGAACTGATTGGTCAAGGAACGGACACTAATTGTCGTTCATCAAGCAAACGTGACAACCGCCGGCTGGTTCCAACCCTGCTTTCCTCTGCTTTTATGTTTTTGTAAATTGCACATTGAAGACCGACTGATAACTGTCAGTTACAAACCACTGAAAGCCTTTGAACCAGCTTTGACCGACGGGGTGCAAATTATCTATCGCGAGCACGAAGCAATTTTTTTGTTTCGAGAGCTAAACCAAACCTCAGTCATACAGGTTGCTGATCGGTAGCAGCCTTCCTGAAATTGGAACATTTTGGAAGGCACTTGCAATCACAGTCACGCTGCCGCTACAGGCCCGGAGCAGAAAGTCCCCGCATACGTCATTTTAGAGGTTCAAGTTCAAACGGCATATTTAGTTGTTTAGTTTGGAGGAGTCTTTGGAATAAACTGGGCAAGCAGTCCACCGCTGCGGTCGACTTCGTGAGGTGGAAATTTGCGTCACGCCCAGTCTGTTATTCTACGGTCGCGTACTTCTTCCAGTTTGTCTTGTGTTCCTTGTGTGAGACCTTCCCATCTCAGTCCATGTTGGATGGTCAAGTTAGAAAAGTAAGTAGCTTTGGGAAGTGGTATCTACCAAAATCGCAGATTGTCCTTGCCTCTGCTTGTTACTACTAGCTGCATATTTTTTTTAAGGGACCTTCGGGGTTATTCTGATTTCGAACCAGAAAGAAAGTACGTCTATTAGCCACACCACTGATCCTCCGCCGAGTCCGTCGACGTGGTGCCAGACGTGGTCGCTCTGGGTTTCGCGACAGAGTTCGACGGGCTGGCCAAACCCCCCCCCCCCCCCCCCCCCCCCACTGTGAGGTGACAGCAGGGCAGCCTGATTTAACAACTGGGTCATTCCCAAAAGGAGCCCGGTGGATGTTTGTTTTATGACTTATGAGGTTTGGTCCGTGTGCATGTGCACACATGCGGACAACAAGGACAAGAAGGCACAAACGGACACCGGCAAACACACACACACACACACACACACACACACACACACACTACATTACACTAGTATTACGCATGCAATCTTAAACAGACATGGAAAGGAAGCACTCAAGTAAAGCAAAAGGCACAGACAGAAAAGCTTATACACACGCATTCAAAGTCATTTTGAAACATGCATGATTTTTTTCTTTATTGCCACACACACACACACACACACACACACACACACACACACACACACACACACAAGCATAAAGGCAAACCTCCAAGCAAACAGAAAGATACTTGCTTGGGCACACACACACAAAAACGTGGACAGCCCTCCCTTCCAAGCACTCCCTTTCTCTCTCTCTCTCTCTCACACACACACACACACACACAGAAGAATTCTCAATAGTGCTACTAGTCCTAATAATGCTGGAGTGTTGTGGCAACTAGGCTTTAAGCTACAAATTGACTGCTAGCCGCGGGTGGGCTCATGTAGCGGCTTACTACTGCTACTCCACCACTGTCCATTCAGCCAGAGGAGACTGTTAGACAGATATATGGCCACTTAATTGGCCCATGATGGCAGTGTGGCGGAGTGGTGATCGCCAGCGGAGTGCTAGACACCAGGATGATTAGGGGCCTGTGTGTGTGTTTTTGTGTGAGAAATTGTGTGTGTGTGTGCGTCTGTGTGCATGGGATATGAAGCCGAGCTCAGGATCTGGGCTCTCTTTTTGTGTATGTCTGAGTTTGTGTGTGTGTGTGTGTGTGTGTGTGTGTATAAAGAGACTGCTCAGCCCAGCAGGACAGCGCCAGGCCTGGACTTATTAGACACTCGTCTCGAGCTGTCAACCCACACAAAAGGCATCAGACGATTAAAAAAATGAACAGCCGCAAACATATTCTGCACACTGCTAGTCCTCTGCTATGTGTCAGGTGTGTGTGTGTGGGTGTGAGGTTTATGGTTGTCTTTGTGTGTGTGTGTGTGTGTGTGTGAGGTTTATGGTTGTGGCACGGTGGGGAAATGTGTGTGCGCGAGCGTTTTTTGATGGAGGCCCTATTTTCCCTCAGAGTCCACTCTCCCTCTAAGTGGGGAAATCAATGCAAATAAGGGAAGCGGGGAGGACGGGAGGAGTGAAGAGAATGACAAAAAAGGGCCAGCAAAAAATGAAAAACAAACAAAGGATTTAAGAAAAGAAAAAAAAAAAAAGGGCGGGGGAGAAAAATGGGATGAGAATGCCCATTAAGGTGGGAAATTGGAGCCCTTTTGCTGTTAAGCATTCTGCGTGTGCCCATATTTCCCTGATGGTGGTGCGAGATTCGCCGGGCCCCGAGTTATCCAGATGAGACCGGCAAGAATTAAAACGCCATATGTTCAGGACGGCACCTCGACGCAAATCAAACGCTCCCGTAATTTCTCTCAATACAAGAGAGGCCCCTAACATTAGGCTCTCTCTCCGCTTTGCCGGTTTGTTTATTTCCACCCTCTTTTTGTCATGTTGACGCGGCGATTCATTCCAAGTGTCGCGCCGGGCTCCCGCCGCTCTGTAGGCTGCGTGTAAGTACGTGTGCAGACAGCGTGTTAGGCTGTAGGTGGCTGACATCAGTGTGGGAATCTCACCGTGGCCCGATGACCTTTTCATAATTAGTTTTCCGCATTGGAGAGCTCCGGTAGCCTGAAACTGTTCTTCTCTCCTCGTTTGTTTGCCTGTTGTTTGAAAAGTCTGATGGTTACTTACATGGCTTGCTTTTGCTTTATGTCTTTTGTTTTTGATAGCTCATTTGATTCATTCAATACGTGTATACAACAAGACGAGTACATTTTGGATCCATTTGTAACATTCCTTGATATTGGCTGACATGATATTTTGAGCTCCCTTATGTTTCCTGACGAGTTAAGGTCTCAGCATGCTTCAAAAGATCTAGGTCAGACCTTTACACATGTATGTGTTCTTGATGAGGCTTGACCAAACGTCTGGGGGGGGGGGGGGGGGGCAAAAAACGCCACGAATTGGCCAAACGGGGGATAGCGAAGCACACTTTCGAGCACGTCTCTCCTCAAAGACGCTCGAGGCGTCGCGCTTGGTTGCGCAGGCAAAGCGGTGGAAGTCGGTGTGAAGGGTGAAATTAAGGAGATCTTGAGAAAGAAGTTCAAACCCCCGCCTTCTTTCTTTCTCCTCCACGCCCGGGCCGATCTCTGCTCAAGGAAGGCGTGATTGTCCGTATCAGAGGGTTACAAACAGAGGTGGACGTGGCCCCCTCAATTCAAACGTCGCGAGGCAATTCAACAGGAACTTACTTTGAAGCATACTGAGTCCTTCAGAGCTCTCCAAATTCAATATTCCAGACATTCCAGTGGGCCCTGTGTATCTGCCCGGCTTTATTTCCGTAATTCCCGACCCAAATAGTTGACCTTTCGTCACTTGAACGAGTTCGATGCCTTGGTCTAAAGGCTGAAACATAATGTGAGTCCTCGTGATTTGCAGGCAGGTTTGATGCAAGTGGCCCAACTGTGGTTTTAATTCCATGTCCTGGTGAGGCTTTACTTTACGGGTCCGTCATTTTCTAATAATAGTTTCCTGAGTGGAACTATGTCATTTAGAACTAACAGCAACTAATTGGACTAAGTTAATTGAACGTGTACTGTGAAAACTGTCCCCATTTTCCCTCTAATTAGTACCAAATGAAGGAGTTACCAGAAACCAGCTTCCTAGAATTTAGTGTGACGTTTTTTTTTTTTCTTAAGCTTTTATAAACCTTTGGAATGATTTTTTTCCACTTCAAAGCTCGGCCTTGTGGCTTTTGCCGAACAGCCATCAGATCCTAGCGAATGCCAAAACACAGCGCGACGGTGGCACGAGTAGGGAAGCGTCGCATGATCGGCGAACTGATTCGGTAGATGTCGACCTGGAGTCGGCTAACGCTGGCCACCAAACGGCAAGGAAAGCCGTGGCAGCAAAACACCTGAGCTAATGTGCCTTATGCTGTATTGCTTATGAATACAAGTTTCCAATTGTAGCAGGGGCAATGTCTTTTTTTTTTTTGTTGTTTTGTTATTTCTAATTTCACGTACGTAGTCTCTTCATAGATAATGGCTGAGGGATGAAACTAGCTTTCATGCTACTGTGCCAGGCAAATGTATCCTGTTATGAGGAGAAAAAACGGCTTTGCCAAAATGAGCACTGCACAAAGTGAGGTTGCACCCCCCCCCCCCCCCCCCCCTCTCTGTCCACCATCGCCCCTTTCGACAACATCTCTATCTACCACTATCTTTACTTTAAACGCTGCCCCTTCCTCACCGGTCCCCATCGGCCCGACTCGCACCAATAATTGTGTGTTTTCAACCTCTGCCGCCTTCGGCTAATTTAACCACAGATTGAAATGGAATGACCCCCCACCACCACCCACCACCACGCCCCGCTACCTCCACCACACACACATACACACAACGTGCCGGGTGGCAATCAGGAGTCTGAATGGACTGTGTTTCCTCTGCAGACACAGGGCTGATTCCAAAGCTAATAGTCATTGTTTGAAGTGACACCGCTGCCCTGGCATTTGCTTAACCTTCTGTCTTATGCACAAGGCAGAGTCAATGCACAATCCCTGCTTAATTAATATCTTCCCTCTCTTTCCACTCTCCCACTCCTCCCTCCACCTCCCTTTCATCCCTCTACAACCAGAGAGCGAAAAAAAAAAGAAAGAAAAAAAAGATGGAGAGTGTAATTTCTACATTTTTAGGGCTAAAACTGATGTTGCATCTTTTCTGTCCTTTACAGATCAACAACCGGCTGCGCCGTATTGGTACATCCACCAAGCATTTGTAAGTATAATATGTAACATTTTAATCTGTGCTAGCTTTTCAAGGTTCAAACCTGATTTTGAAAACCATCTACGGCTTTCACTTGATCAGTAATAGCTGTTTATTGTACTGGAATTCCGTAATTGCCTCTTAAAGCCCCATCATAAAGTAGTTTTCATTGTTACTGGCGGAGTCCGCCTTTCCCGTATGGGATTCAAATTCACGAGAGACTGACACAGGACAAGATACATTCACGCACTGGACACCATGCAGAAGATAACAGCTGCTGTCGGGCAATTTGAAAGAGGAACATAGTCACTGTTGACCGTCTTCTTTGTTACCTTTTTTAACCCAGTTGGAGCATTTTGTGTCAAATTCACTTTTCACAGATGTCAGAATATACAGAACAGCGATCCATAAGAGTAACAATAATCCAGGACTACACGTTACATATGTTACTTACATAGAAATACAGATATTATACATGTTTTGACAAGTAAGGCTCAGAATGTCCTATCAAAACAGTTCTATGTATGTATGTATGTATATGTGTGTGTGTATATATATATATATCAAATCAAATATGGTTTATTTACACATTAATTTTATTGCACATTTAAAAACAACCAGTTGACCACAGTGCTGTACAAAATTAAGAATTAATAGGTCGACACAAGCGTAATTTGACTGACTGGACTTTGACAATAATTAATATTAAAACTGACTTGTCGTTACCACCACGAACCACAGGTGTCGCCAAATCGACCAAGGACTGAGATCTTGAGGATGATGTCCTTTTTAAAAGCTGAACACAGAGAAAAACGGAGAGAAAGAGGGATGAAAAGGACAATAACGATAGCTTTGGCGGAGCTTTATGCACGGGGTAAATGGAATTTAATACACACACACACACACACAGACACGCGTGCACACGAAAACATGCAGGAGCGGCAAGAAGAGGCGTCGCTGGACGCGCCCGCTCGCCATTTCCACCTTGCAAAGTCTCCGTGCACAAACATCGGCCATTCCAGAAGGCCTGCATGTTAAATCCACTTTTCTTTTTCTTTTTTTCTTTTTTTACAAGCCTCGTACTCGAGACTCCACACTCCTAAATAAGAATCAATGCCTAGTTAAGACTGAAGCCCTGCCAATAAGCCCGAGCATAAAGCAGGAGGTAAACAATGCCTCGACTGCTCTCCGTCTCCAACAAACACTCCGAATCCTAATCCCTCGGCTCTGAAGCTTTCTTCTTCTCTTACTTAATTCGGCCCTATTCTTTTTTTTTTTTCTTTTTTTTTCTTTTCTTTTCTTTTTTTTTTTTTTTTAAATTCTCTTGTGATGTTTTATGAATGCTCCATCAGACCAAAGAGCAAATGTAATTTACTCAGTCAGTGGGAGAGAGTGCAAAACAGTGACATGGCTAATCAAAGAGGGGGGGGGGGGGGGGTTTGACTGTAAACTGCGTCGCAAAAACACATCACAGGCGCATTATTTGCATCGTTCGTTGCGTCGGAATGGGATGACTCACTCGCACGCGTTGTAATAGGAACGGGATGGCATTAGCGGGAAAGCTGTTTGTTATACTGTTGCCCTGCAAGCTTTCAACCCTTTGGAGTTATGTCCTGTGTGTAGAACAACATTGCACCTTGTCCTGATTATAAGGATTATAATGCGGCAATTTTATAACGCCGTGCTGTAATGAGAGTTTTGACAGAAATGGACACACACACACACACACACACACACACGCCAATATCCATGCTTTTTGAATTGAAGCTGCTGACGGCTAGTTAGAAAATGGATGGGCCTGATGTGAAATTTGAACTTTTGCATGCCCAGTGCCTCCCCTTTTTGGGCCACTCGGATATTCTAATAAAGCAGCCGACTATTTTTGATGGCGGGACCCTCGCAGTGGACATGCAGGGTGCTTTCAATTTGGCTAAAGCGGGGCGTTAGAGAATGTGACTAATGGGAATAAATGAATGGGCGATTGAAATGTTTTCATTACTTTTTAAGACCAAAACGGACACAATAAAAACAGCTATGCATATTCGAAATATCCAAATATATAATTACCGCAGGCACAGTAAGTCTGACGTCCTCTTCAGATGTGCACTTCGAAAGGGAAAAATAAGAAAAGGGGAAGACTTGAAGAGCCTTTTTGGCCTCATGAGGGAAAAAAGTAGACAAAGTCACAACAGCGCTCTCATGATTCATTCCCCGATTCAGATTCCGCACACGAGTAACAGGCCATTTCTTATTTCTCATTTTATGCATACATGTGAGTCACGTTAGAGAGCCGCCGTCGGCGCTGTCAATCCTGTTTCCACAGGTAGTTCGTCTAATCTGCAGTATCACAACCGTGTTGTTAATCTCACATTACCAGCCCAGGCCGCTCCTTCTGCTGTCCCGCAGGCGTCCGGTAAAAACTTCCGCATAGGATACACCTGTGGTTCCTCTCTCCAAATCCTAATTCTCATATACAAATGAATGGCATTATCATATGGGAAACCTCTCAGGATAATTACTAGGGGTAAAAGTGTTAAATTCATGTGTTGCGCTGCGTTTCGTGCGTAATTAAATTCACCCCCCTCAGCTTCAATAAACCTCTCCTATTGTTTTTTTTTTTTTTAAAGATGTTTCTAGTGTCATTATTGATAAAGACATTTACCGATATTCCAGGGGGGAAAAAAATGACAAAATAAAAAGTTGTTTTACTTTTAACAGAAAACGGATGAATGTATCTACCGTTGTTTTTGTTTTGTTTTTTTATATTAACCCTAAAACTCTTGTTTAGAAAGTGTTTGCTAAGGGTCTCATAAAGGGAGTCATCACTCATTTGACATATCGTCTCTCATTTCCACCATTTCTTATAACAGGCTGCTGTGGATTTCCGTTCACGCAAACGTCACGAGCTCACGTTCGTTGTAAGCGTTTCAATAGCAGGAAGTACCACGTGAAGAGTCTTTAAAGGCGGAAAAACAGGCGGCAAAGAAGGAGAAAGGGTGACATTTTGAATTCCGTTTGGTTTCCGCGGGCATTATCCCGACCAGGCCTTTGCTTTTAGGATACGTGGCTGACGGCTGCCTCGTCTGTGGTTGTTTGTGTGTGTGTGTGTGTGTGTGTGTGTGTGTGTGTGTGTGTGTAATGGCTGCAGAGAGTCAGGCGCGCCCACCGCTGCCTCCACCGCTGTGGTGTGTGTTGTACAGTAGGGAGTGGAGCCATATGGACAGGGAGGTCAGTTGTTTGCTTCTCCTACTGTGTCTGTCTCTCTCTCTTTCTTTCTCTGAGGAGGGGGGGGGTGTCCGATGAAGTGGTCAGCAGTTGACAGGTGCTGCCATGGCTGACAGGCCAAACACAGCGTGCCTATGTGTGTGTGTGTGTCTGTGTGTGTGTGTGTGAGAGAGAGAGAGAGAGAGAGAGAGAGAGACGCTGCTTGAGGGCACATCGGCCCTGTGCTGCAGAGCATGGCAGGAACAAAGCCACGGGGACACAGAGTCAATGACATCTCTCTCTCCGTCTCTCTCTCTCTCTCTCTCTCTCTCCTCTCCAGTCACTCCCTCGAAAAAAGGCAGGTTTTTTTCTTGCAATAGAACGGGCCGTTACAGGTGTGTCTGTGGCCGTAACCTCGGGCAGAGAGGGGTTTTCAGTCTCACGGCGTGAGGACTGAGCTTAATAACTCTTAACTGGGTGGGCCCGACGCGCACGTCACACGGGGAGCTCTCGAGGGACGGTGTCAGATGCTCTCAATGGCAATGCTAAGGCGTGGACGCTCAGCAGGCAATGCTCACCATGGTCACCGTCTTGCTTTAGCATGCTGCCAATCAGCGCCGGACAATATTTTATACTAAATTTCATTTTTGTTTTGGACATTTCAAGCGTCAACCTGCTGGGGGATCATAAAAGATTGTTTGGGATTGATCCTCTGGGCTCAAGACCTCGTATGTGTCCGTACCAAAATGTCATGGCAGCCCGTCCAGTATTTGTCGAGTTATTTCAGTCTGGGCCGAAGGGCCGGACTCAACCGAAACTGCCATCGTGAAAGCAAATTTGGACTGAAAAGGTCATCACTGGAGAAGCAGGCGAGCTGTCCTTGAAATTCCGAATTTAGTAAAACACTCATTTTCAAAAGCTTCAAGTTAAAAAGACGTACGTCTGTGATTTGAAAGTATGTATTCACACAGGTGCGCAGAAGAATGGGTGATAAATCCAAGTAACAAAGTGACATTTGTCAGGCATTCCACGCAACAAATACAAAACACAGCCTGCACAGAACAGCAGCCGAACCTTTGGGGGGTCAAAGCAATCGACCAATCCGCGGAAAGAGACGGCACCTGGGCTAGGGGGGTTCAGGTGAATGAACAGTAACGTACCCAAATCAATCTATAGATAGACGGATCCAACTATGAATGTGACCAACAACCCGAACAACAGACACAAGGGGCACTTCACACAAGCAAAGGGATTGTTAGCCACTGCGCGAGCACACGTGGCAGCAAACAGGTGCGTTCGTAATTTCAAAGAGCTCAACATGGCTGACGTCCAATCAGATGACACAGGAAACGGAGGGAGGGGTCGTCATTGTAAGTGTAAGTGTTCATTTGCAAGAAATTCAACCCACTTTATTTCTTTTTGTCAGTACATATGTTTTTTTGTGTTTTATTTTATTTGTGTGTGTGTGTGTGTGCGTTCGCCGGGCAAAGCTTCCACCGACTCTCTCCCAAAGTGCTTTGCCGGAGGATCTGAAATTCGCGTCACGTGACCCTCCGTCTTGGCCATCGCAGTTGTCTTCCCCCCCCCCCGGGACCCTTCCTTTCATGATGCAGATCACCATTTTTTTGTGCCCACCATGGTGGCCTCCCGTTTTGCCTCGGCCCTGCATTTCCCGCTCCACCTTGGATGAGGTTGGGACTGGTTGTAGCGTTGGATCCTCGGCAGGCTTGACCAAGGGAATGTGTGTGTGTGTGTGTGTGTGTGTGCGCGCTGCTCCTCCCCATGTTGGTATCTAAATTAAATTGTCTTTATCTCCTCCAGGAAAAAAAAAAAAAAAAAAAAATGGGAGAGGGAGGATGGGGAGGGCCGGGGAGTGGGTGTGAAAATTAATTTGTTAGATCAAAAAATATTTAATTTTGCTGCACATCAAACAAACTTTGTCTTCAGACAGGGTGTACTGAGGCGGGCCCGCCTTTTTCTTCTTCTTCCCCTTCTTTTTCTTCATCTGCTTCCTCTTTTTTCTTTAATTAAAAAAAAAGAAAAAAAAAAGCATTCTATTATTATAGCAGATGAAAAGGAAACATCTATTCAAACAGTGCAGTCGTACCGGACTACCACTAATCTTTTGGTAATTATTTTTTAATTGAATCTTTTGAGCACAAAAGCCCTGAGCAGATGCTTGCATTACCGCGGTCCCACATCGCGCGCCACGCCATGTATACGAGATGATGCCTGCCTTGCCACGAGCGAGCGAGCGAGCGAGCGGGGCGGCAGGACAACACGGGAACCGAAGAGGGAAGTTGGGAAAGAGAGAGTGGTGGGGGGGGGGGGGGGGGAGATTAAGGAGGGATGGGATTGGATGGAGGGAAGTCTGCAGAGATGGAAAGTTATGTATAGATGAACAGCTCAGCAGCTCTTTAGATGTCTGAACGCGCGGCGTGTTTGCACGAGCGCCCTCGTAAGAGTCTTTTCCGCTGATGCACACACTTGGATGTAAAGCGAGGGGGGTCAAGCCGCTCGGATCCAAACTGCGCCTTCTTACCTCCACCGCTCCTCCTCGCAATCCCTCTTTCGTCTGGACGTCTCCAAACTTCTTCAGCATCTGCAGAGTGCTGATTACAAGCACATAATGATCGGCCTTAAGGGAATGGGGTGGGGGGGGCGGGTAAAGTTGCTTTACTTACAAAAAAAAATGTAAAAAAAAGCTCAGAAAGATGAACCCAGCCTAAACTTTCCAGCGTTTCGCCTCCCAGAAAGGACCTTAAAAACACCTTATTACCACAGAGCTCCCCCATTTCACTGACATTTGATATGCTTCCACGTCTGGGTGAGGCATCCTGGATGATGTGTGCGCGCAAAGTTCTCCCTCCGATGACGCCTCAGAAGCGCTTAAAAGACATGCCGAGGGAGACGCAAAGAGGGGCTTAAGGAGCAGGCAAATAGGAGCGGCTCGGAGAAAGAGACGTCTTTTAGCTTGGCTGTATGCGACGGCATATTGGCTCTTAATCATGTCGAGTACCCGTCAGGGCTCGCCAAAGCTGGCTAAATCACATTACTCTTTGCATTGTGCGTGTGTGTGTGTGTGTGTGAGTGCGAGGGAGTGTGCGCCACCATGCTTCTTTATGTGTTGCTGCGTAAAGGAAAGTACAGGACAGAGCGAGTGCGTGAAGGGTGTTTAGCCCAAACTGTACATCGGGCTTGGTTCTGTCACTGTGACTGAAGCTTTTTTTGGGCCCGAACCGACAAAGAATTATTGTTTAGGGTAACTCTGACCTGCTTTTTATTGGACTCGCAGCCTTTCTCCCTCGTAACATGGATCCACACATGGATCATCAACTGGCGAGGACTGTGGTACTGTATGTAGCCACCAAGTGCACATTTCAGACCTTTTTATAGGGTTTGTTTGTTTTTTGGAGACCAGTCAGAAACACGCCGGAGACGGCATTTTCAAACAACTGATGGAGCCAAAGTTAGCTTCGTTAGCTAGCTGGTTTTCATTTCGGCCTGCAAAATCGACCCCCCTGCCCGATAGGAATTTCGGCCTTTGAGAGGAGATCGTAGACCGCGGGCAGGACAGGGTTTAACGAAGGGTCGGTTCGACTGAGTAACCCGGGTACCCATCTGGGATTGTGTGCCTATAAACCCACACTTTAAAAGAAAACTATGCAGCTTCCTGCGCTTTGAATTTCCACCGTCTAGTACTCTCAGAAGAAGTTAAATATGTCATCATATCTCTTTCAGCTTCATAAATAACTCCCGTCGAGCGTTTTTAGTCCCAGTCTAACTTTCAGTGTGATTCCAAGACAAAGGTTGGACGAGCGCCGATAAGCATATCTCCATTATAAACATGGACTCATCAATATTCGGGCCGATCAAATCCGGCTAATGAAGACGCGAGAACGTGGAGACGAGATAAAAGGGCGAGGAAAAAAAGAGGGGGGGTGGTTGTTGGGGCGACGAAGGAGGACCAACTCGGAGAATGAGAGATCAACAATGCCATAAATAACCTTGGGAGAAGTCACCTATCCTCCCGCAGGCGACAGCTCGTCAGGGAAATGAATGGGTTGTCACCGCCGTCTTTGTGCCCACGGCTGAGGGCACTGAAGCTGGCACAGCCGCGCTCGCACACAAATGGAGGGAAAAAAAAAAGACAAAAAGAAAAGGTTTTCTTCCCCCCCCCCTTTTTTTTTTAAATGTCTTTCGCAACCCCACCCCCCTGCCGACTAACACACAAACACACACCCAGGTTCACAAACACTCTTTGAAAGTGTGCATCCACTTAAGCAAAAAAAAAAAAAAACAGCGGCACGCGGGGGTGGGGGTGGGGGGGTTGCATGAGATCCACTCGCACACCTTTTTCAATCTCTCCGTCTGCCTTTCTCGCCCATTTGTCTCTCTGTCTCTGTCTCTGGACTCCAGGTGCGTTGCTCGGATTTCATCCCCGCAGCGTTTTATTCTCATTCGACACAATATTTACCCACAGTTCAGTGGGCTCCGACGCCGCCTCCCACAAACACGACGAGGGGAACTAAGTGTGTGTGTGTGTGTGTGTGTGTGTGTGTGTGTGTTCTCTTTGTGCCTCTCGTGCCGCGTGGATGAAACGGATTCAACAGCTTTGAGCTATATGCACATTGTTTATCAAATTACAAACACCTTTATCGCTCGACGACTACTTCGCCCCGGAGGGGGGAAACTCATTCAGACACATTGTGAAATTAGTGCAGATGCCGTCATTACCTCTTTGTTTACCTGATGCGTTTTGTTCAGCCCGACGAGGGCGTCAGTTTCCAGTCCACGTCCCGCCCGTGCACTCTGCGCTGTCACATTTTTATTTTTATTTTGTTAAATTCTTTTGTTGAAATCTCGTGTTAACCGCGTCCACCTGCCACACAAAACAAACCGTCCTGCTTCATGTCCCGATCAATACAAGTGCACGTAATTAGTATTCCAAATTACCTTTTCTTTTTTTCTTCTTCATATTTTTGTCTAACAACGTTGAATCAAAGCAGACTTTTTTTTTCTTTTTTTTGACACAGAACAACAGAAATAAAGACCCTTTAATGTCAAATTGGGAAGAGAGAAGCCATTTTCAAGTTGGGCCGCGTATTCTTGATGGGACTTTGATTTTGATTTGGGACGTTGTCAAAAGTTGTTTTTCCGAGCCATTGTGATATTCTCCCAAAACCCCAAAACGGCGACAGAATTGAACAACAACCAAAGATGCAAAAAACAACAGCACTAAGTGTCACGTCAGGTGTCCATTGATGGAAGGGCATTGATCATTTTAGAAATCCACACAGCTTTTGTCAGACTACCATCATTATGGACAACATAGTGACTTGCATGTTATTAGGTTGATATAAATGCATGTAAAAGCCTTCACATTGTTTCTTTCATGGTTTTAGGATTTTATTTTCTACTCTCTATTTTTTGGTTAAAGAACCGACTTAATTGTACCAACCTACTGTACCCCCCCCCCCCCCCCCCCCCCCACTTCTAAAAAAGAAACCTGCAATACCTACAGTGTAGAAATGTGACCCAAAAATCCCCAAAAGAGTGTGTGTGTGTGTGTGTGTGTGTGTGTGTGTACGTGTGTGAAAAAAGCCGCCTCGTCGGCGAACAAGCTGACGTGTCGAAAAATACATGACTCCAGCACTATTCCACATATTCACATCTCCCAAAGAGTCACGGGCTCCTTTCATACAAGGGAACGGCTCCACAATTCATTCCAATTTCCTGCCCCCCCCCCCCCCCCCCCGCCGTGTGACTTCAGAGAGCGAGTAATCTGACGAAGGACTCCGCTTTTAGCCTCGCACTTCCATCTTAACCCCCCAAAAACCCGGTGTTTCACAAACTCGACTCCGCTGCACGTGGAAGGAACGC
>NC_092191.1:21404250-21449888 GCF_043641665.1 Enoplosus armatus | reverse complement strand
GTGCCACACAGCCAGCTCCATTAAGACAGTGGTTTCTCAAATGTCAAGGACCCAAATTCCACAGACCCCATTTGATAAGATTTTGTCCCAGCGTCCCCCATCTGATCTGATCTGATCTGATGTTGCTTTTAGATGTTTTATTACCGAAAGTGTACCAAAATAGTCATACATTCTGTCCATTGTGTTACTTATGGATGGAATTATGGTGAAAGCAAATGATTCCCCTTTTTGCTGGGGTCCCCCTCAAGGACCCCCGGGTGTCCCCAGACACCACTTCGAGAACCACAATTAGCGTCGGACCTTGCTAATGCTCTTGTGGCTGCGTGGGAGGAAATCCCTCAGGTGGAGGCTGTTACAACAGCAGAGTAATGCCCATGGGGTGGGAACGAGGAGTTCCACCATCACATATGGGCGTAACGTCCAGGTGTCCACATGCTTTTGGCCATAAACTCGTGCATCCAGTCGGCATCTCCATATTTTCCTTCCGTATTCTCAGCTTTCCATTCAGTTCTGTGTGAATTATCTTTTAAACAGAAGTACACATCGACTACATTTAAACACACACACACACACACACACACATACTGCAAGCAGACACACACGGCATGAATGCGGGCCGGCTGCTGGCTTTCGGCTGTGGGGGGATCACTAAACGATTGGCCGAGTCCTTAATTCAATAATTTCTACTGGGTACCGGCCCACCCCCAGCCGCTGTTCATTGATGAAGGCGCTTTAAAGAGAGCAATATTTAGCATATCTGGCTAAACGGTCCTAACAAGCCCCAGCTTGCACTGTGTTAAAAAAAAAACACTAAATAATAAAAGGAAGAGAAAGTGTGATGTTGCCAGGGAAATAATTTGCCTCTCTTGAAGCGATGATGGCATGCACTTTATGTAAATTGGTGTCTGGGGACAACAAAATCCCTCTTAATACATATGCAGACTTCATAAAGAGAGGGAGAGAGAGAGAGAGAGAGAGAGAGGGAGAGAGGGTAGGAGGGAAAAAGAGTGGCGAAGATAATAAATAGCGAGTCAGCACAAAATTGGATGTATGTGAATTTTATGTCTATAAAATCGACGCAAAGGTCCAATTCTTCTGATAGAAACATTACAGGTTTTGTGTGTGTGTGTGTGAGCGTGCATCAAGCCTGCAGTGCCTCAGGCAGCCCGACGTGTGCGTGACTCCCAGGCGACCGCAGAATTCTGCCGAATGGAACGTCTTTTGTTGTAATAAAACGCCTTGATATGACGCAACGCAACGTGTTACAGCGCCGGTGTGTCTGCACCTTTACTTTACGTGCGGCCACACGTATTTGATGAGTGCATTATGCTACATTCGTTTTTTGTAATCATACGTACATTAGAAAATGAAATAGCAACGAGCATAGATTGAAGATTGATTTGATTAAGGCAGAGTCTGCCAAAGATTTTTTATTTTTTAAAATTTTTTTTGCAGAATCGATAATATTATGCCACGACATTTTAGTTTAGCAACTGGGTTTTCCATAGCTGCAGATTCGGGGGGGGGGGGGGTCAAACGTCTGGTTTGGAAAATACTGATGCTACTTCATTTCAGACTACTCCAAGTTGTATATTGTGCATAAGTGAATAACGCATTTGAACTACCAGTAATGCACAGCTCATGACAGAAACAGGGCTTTAATCTCAAATCAAAATTTCCGGTGTGTGCCCGCCGTGGCCCCATTCAGACTTGGCGAGCCCTCTCTGCGTCCTGCGTCACACCGGCTCATGAGCGCGCTCCAACAAATACAGTGTAGACCGTATACGCAGCGTAAGTGCGTACGAAGAGACGCGACAATAGACTGCCGAGACGAACTAGGAAATAATTGCGAGTACCATTTCCGTGAGCCGATGGATCAACCGCGTGTCTTGTGTGCGGCGAGTGCCAAAATAAACCGCAGCGATGCGTGGCACCTTGAATCGAATTAGCACAGAAGGAGGACGCACTCGCGCAAACGTGTCACTCCCGTCACCGTTGAACGATGACGGCTGAGCGCGGACAGTCTGAGACCCGGCATCCAGTGCCTAAAAAACACCCGCAGAGGCCACGACAGGCCACGACTGTGCTCCGCTGTAGCGCCTTCGTGTGGCAGCTATTTGCGACAAAAAAACAAAACAAAAGTAGGTTTTTATTTGCGCTCACAATCGAGAGATTTCTGTGGAAGGAGCACACAAGAAGAGTGTATGGATGCAAAAACACACACTCTCCATACACAAACATGTACACTTCTTGCCCCGTTTCGTTGCCCCCCCCCCTGTTCGCTCTCTCTGAGGAAGTTTTGAATCCTGTCATTCGCGGCGAGGAGTTCAGCACTTCTTTCATGTGTGCCTAGACAGCGGGCCTCTCCTCCTTTGTATTGTTTTATTATTTATGCATGGGGAGGGGTTGGTGGTAGGTTTGGGGATGATGGGGGGTGGGGGGGGGGGGGGTGAAGAGCATCTTAGGCATAAGTAGTAGCAGCAGCATTGGGACAGATGGGGAGGGAGGGGGGGGCGGAGTGTGTGTGTGTGTGTGTGTGTGTGTGTGTGGTGGTGGTGGTGGGGGGGGACTAATTCATATTCTGTTTCAGCAACATCTTAGCGAGCCGAAGAGTTCAAACATTTTCCAAGCAAATGCCGAGAGAGAGGAGTGAAAGGGGGAGAGGGAAGAAGAGAGGGAGGACAAGACACTAGGGGTAGGTGTGTGAGAGAGAGAGAGAGAGAGAGAGAGAGAGTGTGATTTTTGCATGCACTTGTCCATATGCATGTGTGTGTGTGTGTGTGTGTGTGTGTGTGTGTATATATAGCATATACGGTATGTGTTAATATTCAAGAACAGATGGAGATAAGAGGGAGTGTGTTTGAGGGAGGCGGTGCAGGAAAGTAAGGGGGGGAATAAGAGGGGGGGGGGGGGCAGCGCACAGAAGTGTGGCTATAGAGTAAATAATAAAAAATAAAAAGAACTTTCTCCATGGAAAGTGAAAAATAGATTTTGCTTTGGGTGTGAACGAGGCGCTGGGAGGTACGAAGAGAGAGGCGGGCTGTGGTTACCGCCTGCGCACGACTGTGTGTGTGTGTGTGTGTGTGTGTGTGTGTGTGTGTGTGTGTGTGTGTGTGTGTCCACGTCCGTGTGGGTGCACAACTACTGTGTCTCGCAGTCAACACGGACCCGGAGCTGTCTTTGTGAAAAGTTCCAGGGAAGTTTGTCGGTCCCAGGCGGGGACGTGCAGCCATCACGTGTGCAGAACGTGTCCAGCGGCGTCTGAAAGGAACGGATGCATTTTTGGATTTTACCAAAAAGTTTGAAAAGAGCAAAATGACTTCACACGCTCTTCTTACAAAGGTTTTCATGCAATATGGCTGAAACGCTTTTTCTATTCATCATCACAGTGAGTGTGTAACAGAACCCCACCCCCCTCCCCCCCCCCCCCCCCCCCCCCCCCACTACAAATAGCAAAATACAAGCAAATTGAGAAACCTTTTCACTAATTTGACAACACACACTCGAGATAAAGAAGTAGGTAGAAAATAAAATAACCGCCACCAATGGGACAGAATGTAACGGCACTAAAAAACAGATTAGCATGCTAATAATTAGCGAGAGACTAGCTGTGTGGCCAGTGTCTCAAATAATATGGGGAACATGATATCAGAAAATATACTCAAATAGGAAAACAGCAGTTGGCCAAACGAGCTCAACTGAAGGTTCCGCTTAACTCGCTCTCTCTGGAGCTTTTGACCGTGTCACACTGTCTTCATCGGCAGACGGAGCTTTTTCAGTTGCCATGTGGAGGTTCAAATCTTTCAAATCTTTTAAAGAGCCCTCGGTGGCCTCAAATTCGAGGAAGCAATCTGCCACGCGAAGACTCTGCGACGCCGTCCAAAGCTCCAGAACAATTGCACACACTCTAACGATGTCGACATGCAAAGGAAACGGAAAAACCACGTCATGCTGCAGCACCCAAACGCACCGCGACGCTCGGCCACACCGCCATCAGTTAAAACCAGCGTGCGGGCCGCGCTGAGCCTTGTCACTCCTCATACGTTAGCTGTTCCCGGCGCAGTTTAGGCTGCACTTAACTCAAGCTGAAGCCCGCTGTGGCCCCCGGGGCGCCCCCCTGTCCGCGCCAAGCCATATCAATAGTCGCCACAGCTGGGCTCGGCTCTGACACTGCGCTGGAGACTATTGCACCACCGCCTTAACACCCAAACCATCCAGGCCAATCACAATCAGCGGATGTATGTTGGAGCATGTGTGTGTGTGTGTGTGTGTGTGTGTGTGTGTGTGTGTGTGTTTCCCCACTCTTCCTCCACAGCTTCAGTGCATGCCCTTGAGCGTGTGCAAAATGGCTCAGTATCAAAGAGTGATGATTGAACTGAAAACATACTCCACTCGGATAAAAATGAACCCTCAGTGTGTGTGTGTTTAAGTGAGTTTGTGTGTATTTGGAATAACAGATATGTGCGTTTCACAGGCTAACTTGTGTGTGTGTGTGTGTGTGTGTGTGTGTGTGTGTGTGTGTGTGACTGTCCACAAAAACAAAGGAGACGCAGAGAGGCAAGGAGACATTTGCCGAGATGTATTGAATTTCAATAAAAGCTGCAATGATGAGTGTGAGGCCGGGGCGCTTTTTCAATCTCTCGTCGCTCTGTCTTAAAATTAGTCGTGGTACACTCCTATTTTCACCGTGCCCAGCTAATCAGACCCCCCCACCACCACCACCGCCCCCCTCCCGTCCCCTGAGTCTTCCCTCATTTGGTACGTCCCATGAGCCAACGTGCCAATCAAAATGCTCGTCAATGTCTGCCACTTTCTCCGGCTGCCCTCCTACTTTCATTAAACTGTGTCATAATAATAAAAAAAAATCGTATTGAAGCCAAACAGCCATGTTTATATGAAATATCAAGGGGGGGGGGGGGGCAGGTGAATCCAGCAGGGGGCGATCTGCCTGTTTCAGACTGGACAATTTAGAATCCACTGGATGAGCATGGGAAGTGTCGCTTGCCGGGTCAGCGCTTCAATTGGAAGATTGCACTTTTTAACTCCACTCCTTTCATTCGACAGCAAACTGATGCGCCGCTGTAGACTGAACTGCGCCGCTCAACGGCAGCAACACTTAAATGCATCGGTGTCGACGATGCAGCGATGCGTAAATGCATAATGAGTATTTCAACTTTTGAAACTTGAGGCGTTTCGCTGGCAACGCACGAGGGCTCCAAGGCTGAGGGTAAAAATACGTCCCACAATACGTTGGATTTTGTCTGTGGTGATCAGTTGTGGAAACCAGGTTCGGACAGGACGTAGACTGCCCCCCCCCGACGGTGTTTCCCAACCTTCAGCAGGGAATGTGTGGCCACAATGCATATTTTGCTCATGTTCCGACGTGTGTACATGTGGTTGACTTTTACTTTCTATAAACCACTTTTCTTGAAGGGGGGTGGGGGTGATCTTTGCGGCGTGATTAAAGTCTCACCTCTCGCACTGTTTCCGATAGTTTCAGATTGATTCCTGGTCTCTTTCTAATTTCCTGGATAAAGTAAAAAAAAAAAAAAAAAAAAGAAAGAAAAGAAAAAGTTCTTCCTCTACAATTATACTGTTGGAGGGAACAATGTCCCATTTGGGATTTTGAGCCATTTACACAGATGATTCCAGTAATGCCATGCAAATAGAATTTAATTCAAAGTTAATTCGCCCGCATTACTTTTTAATAAAGAAATGATAAATTATAATCTCCTCTGCAATTTAATCTATTTATGCTGCTTCCAAGTCGCTGGAAAGTGTCCACTGCTTGCCTTCCTTTAATTGGGAGAGAGAAGGGGGGAGGGCGGTGGAGAAAAAGAGAAAGAAAGAATGAAAGAAGTGGGGAAAACAAAGCAGGTAGCAGGTAAATGTGTTATCTCAGCGCCGGACAGTGTTTGAGAGAGAAATAAGGGGCGTAATGAATTGATTTCATATTTAGTCTCAGGCGTGTTGGTACACATGGATCTCTAGTGGTCTTTCGGCGCCTGTAGCCTGCAGTATTTTCTTTTCCTTTCATTAAGGTGGAGATTCTGCCCTTTGATAGTGTTATCGATTCTGTCTCCGAACACGCCGTGGCACCCCTCTGAAGTTGCTCTTCAGGTAAAAAAAAAAGAAAAGAAAGAAAGAAAGAAGAAGCTATTATCTTTGGTGTTATCCTGTAACCAGTGGAGTGGCGATTCACGAAAGCGCTTTACTTTACCAGGGAACTGTTTTCCTCGCTCTTTGTTCTTCCCCCTCGCTTTTATTGAATTCAAGGGATAATTACAGATTCTGTGGCCCGCTGCTGCCGCCGCTGCTGCTTGGGCCTGCTGTAATTTCAGCAGACTGGAAATTTATTGCTTAAATCACTATGCCCCCCCCCCACCCCCCCACCACCACCACCTCTCTCGACTCTGGTGGGTTTAAGTTCTATCTCACCTTCAATCTGTTCCAAATGTGTGTAAAGAGGCGCCGGAGTCGCCGTACTTCAGCCTCGAGTCCAAACCTGACCTCGTCTGGGGGGGGGGTTTGTTTTTTATTTTTTTTATCTTTTTCATAATCGCCGTGATGGTGAGAGCAAATACCAAGTGAACGTTGGCTCCTTCTGATCTGATACTTCGGTGACCCACGTCTGATAATTTATCCAAATTTTAATTTAGTATCCGCTCTGTCCACCGCCGAGGCTCCGCTCTCGCCTCCCAGAAAGAGGCCGGGGCGTGGATGACGTCTGAAACGAGAGGATGGACACGGGGACAAAACAGTTTCCAGCGCCGCGTCTGGTAGTTCCTGTCAGAATGAAGGCGCGGCAGGCGATATATACGGGGGAGATGAGCTTCAACCACAAACGCCAGTTTCCATCACACGTGCCTGTTGTGTGTGATAGAAAACCGACTGTGCTTCAATTAGAGCCGGGCTGATAAATTGGCGGGGTCGATTTTAAGTTACTGGACGTACACTGGCCCCGTGTGTGTGTGTGTGTGTGTGTGTGTCAGTGTCAGCAACAGGTGGCTGTACAGAAATGTCATAAAGACACGTTTTAGCAACAGTTTCACCTTTTTTTTTTTTTGAATTGTTACTATTATATCTGCCAATATACGTATAATTGTTATCTGTTTTTTGTGGGGGGTTTTTTTTCTAAAAGTCTGAAACATCAGTGTTAGGTGTAGGATTCAAGAATACATTTTCGGTCAGGCCGAAGCTTCAGTCTCTCTGCAGCTGTTATCCGAACATCGGGGTAACTGTAACGCCTGACCTGGTTTAGGGCCACAAAACGCAACACCAACGGGCTTTGAATTGAAAAGTGCCCATGAGAAGTCATCGTGGCCGAATGACCAACTGTGCAAAAACCCTCCACCCCCACGTCATTTGGCCTTTTTCACGGCGGATTTTTTTTTTTTTTTGACTTGTCATAGTAAGGTAAAAGCACAGCCGTCGCTTATAGCATTAACGACGGCTCCGTTCCATTCCAGTAGTGTCGAGGTAAGGCCTGAAACTGAGGCAACGAAATGGAACTCAGCCACCATCCACTGCGTCCTCTTCCACGTTGACGAGTCAAAAGGACTTAAAAGCCCTGCATTTCAGAATGTTGAATATTACGTGCATTATGATGTTGTTTTATTCTCACTGACGTAAGCAGCATTTAAAATAAATCTCAACTACTCTGAATGCTGTTGGATAGTTCGGTCTCCAACAACGTGTCCTATTGCCGCGGCTGATCACGTGTTTAATGAAAACAGCCCATCCATATCTGCAAAGTCTAATAAACGCGGCCGTCAAATGAATGTGGTGGCGTAAAAAAAAAAAGTACCACATTTACACTCCAGAGTCGTGCGCAACGCATATGTTCAAGGGACGCAGATGCTTCTCCTGGAGAATCGAGAATTTGCCCGTTTGTGACGTGAAATGAAAGGGGAAACGTGTCCACTTCCTGCTGCCAATTTTCCTTCTCACAAAATAACACCGCCTGTCGAACTCCAGGCCTTCCCGCGACAAGAGGATTGCGTCGAGCTGCGCGGCAACTTCGGGAGCGAAGCGCGCAGCCTGACTAACGGGAGCGTTTCAGGACGGAAACACTGGAAAAGGCGGCGAGGGGAAGAAAAGGTGGATTTTAACATTGGAACGCCGGCGTTGATGGCGTGCCTTCTGGTCATGTCCTCCTCCTTCTCCTCCTCCTCCTCCTCCTCCTCTGCTACTCTCTCTCTCTCTCTCTCTAATTAGCACCCAGTCGCCTGCGCACTCAGCAGCACTATGAGTGACTTCCTGTCAGCTAGACAACAAGGAGCAGAGCGAAATATCCCTGTATCCGTCCGCAACAACTGGACGCACGTCACCCGGTTACTTACTCCCAAAGCTTTGACTTTACTAACCGATGATTGTGCATTACTTTCTCGGCATCCTGTTCTTCTTCTCTCCATGTCCATGTGGCACAAGAATAAAACGTTCAAATAGGGAAAAAGGCCAGCGCTAAATTGCACCCTTGGTAAATCACCGCGTCGCCGTCTCCCAAAATGAAGAAGTGCAGCATCCCTGCTGATCAGAGCGCCGGAGACTATGAAAGAATTTAGACATTTTCCACTTAAATGATAAAGAGAAAAGGAAAAAAAAAAAAAAAAAAAAAGCAGCCAAACCAAGGACATAAGATCAAACGTGACAACGTAGCAAAGCTCATTTTCCTCAAAGATCCTAATTGATTGGTTGATTATGCTTTGCTCTGTTCCCCCATCTCGGTGGGTCTCCTTTAATGGCTCCATAATGACGCCACTGAACTGGACGTGTAGGACTCAGCCAATTAGAATAGTAATAGGCTCTAATTAACTAAAAAAAAAAAAAGGGATTTTCAATAAAAAAAAAGGAGGAGATAGTGAATTTGATTACTCATATTCATTAACTTTTTTTTTTTTTCTTCTCTCCCTTCCTCCGCCCCCACCCCCCCCCCCCCGTCGCTGCCATCCCTGGAACTTTGCTCCCTTCATTTTTATGAATATTTTATCTCGCGCGAAACATCACAATACACGCTGTCCCTGGCAAAGGCCAAAGACACAAGAAGAAGAAGAAGAAGAAGAAGGAGAAGAAGAAAACAAAAAAAACCCCGCCTTTCTTCTGCTCTCATTCAAAGAAGCCTCCCTTTGTTTCTGCATAATGAACAAGTCGCTGATGGCGGCAGAATACATTTTAATTAGAGTTTTTCTTTTCTTTTCTTTTTTTTTTTGAGACTTGTAAGGATGATAGGTTGTTTTAAATCGAAACTTGACGGTGTGAAGGCTTTTTTTTTTTTTTTTTTTTTTTTTTTTTTTACAAATAAACCAAAAGTTAGTAGCTGAAATGTGTTTGCATGTGTGCTCTGTGTGTGTGTGTGTGTATGTGTGTGTGTGTGTGTGTGTGTGTGTGTGTGTGTGTCAGACGAGGAGACAGAGAGTCGTGTTGTGCCAGCAGGTATCTGTAACGGTGCATCAATAATTTGCAACAATTTTAACCAACTACCTCCTCCTCTCTGCCCCCCCCCCTCGTTCCCTCTCTGTCTTTCTTGCCTCGGGTCAAGTTAGCAACACTTAAGGACTACAACACTGTGCCCGATCACCATATGTTTGTCTGTGTGGATAAGTGTGTGTGTGTGTGTGTGTGTGTGTGTATACCTGTTTTGCTTGTTCCCCTACCTGATGCCTCTCGTCGCTCGCAGCCAAAGCATGTCAGCTTCTGAGAGACAAAAACAAAAAGGAGAAGGGGACACCAGGTACACCAGCATGCGTGTGTGTGAGAGTACAGGATGTGTGTGTGTGTGTGTGTGTGTGTGTGTGTGTGTGTGTGTGTGTGTGTGTGTGCATCCTGCGGGCTGGTTCGCCATGAGACAGGGCCAGATGGTCACCCCAGGCAAAGCAGGTTGGGCCTGTTTACCTGCTTCACTCTGGGTCATGTCAGCTTTGTTTTCAGCTTAGCCGCAACACGGATCAAGCCTCGGTGCCAAAAACGCCGCTTTTAACTCCCCCCTCTCCTCCTCCTCCTCCTCCTCCTCCTCCTCCTCCTCCTCTTTCTCTCCTCCACCTCCAGTGTTTTTAAAAGGGATAAGTTGTGTCCTCCCGCTCCCTTGCAGATGTATTCTTAGAGGTGTAAGATGTGACTCAAAATTGCAAAGCTGAAACGCTGTTTGTGAGACCAGGATCTGCCCGTCACAGTTTCTGCACAATCACAGAGCAAAATTAAGAAGACTGTGGCTTCGACAAAGTAAAAAAATTCCATAGCAATTAATCTATCTGTGTTCTGATTAATCCATTCATTACGTCTTGCCCCCAAAAAATAATTAGACATCTTTGGACTGGTTGTTTTGTCACTCGTCACTGTCGCTTTTTACCCCGCCGTCCAATCGCAGTGGAGGAGGGGCGGGACAAATGCCACTGAAACCACAGGCCTGGCCTTCCCTTCATCCAGAGCAAGTACTCTACCCCGTGCCGACATTTTCACATTCAGTACTTACTGTCTTGCGAAATTAGACAGGGGCTCACATGGTAAGGTCAGCATAACATGTCATGAGTAAAAACTGTGAAGCTTTTTGACAATTTTCAACCAGCTTGGTATCGCTACAGTGCGGGTAGCACGTGCAAATGAACAGTGTTTGACTTCCCTCCATGTTGCCTGCACCCAGAGCCCCCTGCTCCCCTCGAGTCGCCTGGCGGGCCTTTTGCCGGCCCGAGGGCTGTTGTTTCGAACCACAGGGGCGGGTAGAACGACCACAGACGGCAGTGTTCCTGTAGATGAGGAAGACTTTGATGAGTGTAGCGCTGGATGCAGACAGTCAGGGCCTGCTTATATGAGCCACAGTACAGTGCGGAAGAGTTACGGGGGGAGTCAAACGGGATAGCGGCAGAAGGCAAAAGGACCCAGTGCATTCTGGTTGGCGCTGGTTTTCTACCCAAAAGGAATACCACGGCCCCCTTTTCTGGGAACTGTTGGGTCTCTGTAATAACTAATAATAAGAGTCGGTCTAGACCTGCTCTATTTTGTAAAGTGTCATGAGATGACTTTTGTTGTGATTTGGCGCTATATAAATAAAATTGAATTGAATTGAATTGAATTTTCTCCGTTTTCAGAACGGTATTTGCGTCTTTCCGCTCCATCGACTGCTCAGCTTTATGAATCGCGCATCTTTCCAGCGGTGAAATACACCTTTTAAGCACTTCCTGATGACGCTCCACATTAAAAGCATACCCTTTGAGCCGGTGGACGTCTCTGAACGCGTCGCACGACAAAGTAGAACCAGCTGGGAGCCCGAGACCATCTTGCGTTGGGATCACCCCAGGCCCTCAACATGCTGACCATCCGACCCATGAGTACTCGGTAGTCATTACTACAGTATTACTGTACTGTACTCACGGGTCTGACCATACCCAAGCACCCAAAACCGCTGCCGTGTGTCTCCAGGTCCACGTGTTGCCATGACGACACAGGTGACAGCCATAGAGTCAGAACAGCATTCCATACCGAGACGGCAGACACAGGAGACCTTTAGAGTCTAGCGTTTTAATAGCAAACAGCATCAACAGCGAAATGGAAACGGCCCGTGATGATATGATAAATCAAACCCGACTCCCTTTGTTTCTTTTCTATGCATTCTAAACTATATATACATATTTCTTTGTGTCTTTTTTTGATTTTTGTGTGTATGAAGTGCTGCAGCAGTGGAATATGAGGCTATTTCCATCAGAGCAGAACAGCCCTCTTGCTCTGTGATCCCCCCCACCCCCCCCCCTGCTGTAGCAGCAGTCATTGGCACCGTGGCTAAGCATGATGTCCGGCTGTAGCAGTAACAGGTGCCGACATGTTGCCTGCTGGCACCGTGCCGCCGCCGCCACAGCAGCTCTCCTGGCAGCGAGTTCAAGCCCTCACGCCCAAGCTCCCCCCAGCTGTAATCTGCTGTAATCTCAAGCCGCGTGCAGCTGCCAGTCAATTTAGAGCGGTCACACACACCGATGATGACTCGGCATCGCAATAGCACATCCTGTGTGCGAGGAAGAGTGCACTGATTAATACATTGGTGAGACTCTGTCGGGGGGGGGGGGGTCAGTTTTGGATTCTGTTGTGTTCGCCCCGTCATACAGTCATTTCACACACACACACACGCACACACACACACACACACACACACTCACAGTTTGGCATCTACCTCCCCTTTAACGTCAAACCCATCAGCCACACAGACCCATCCATCCCCCCCCCCTTTTTTTCTCATACACTACCACCCGCTACGGCTCCCTTCCCACACCACTGCACCCACTGCCCCTCAAGCCTACTGTCACCCCTTGCACCCAACATACCCTGCCCCCCCCCCCCGCCCCTCCCCCTCTCTCCTGCCTCCCACACACACACTCATATGCCCTCCACCCTTTTTCCATTTCAGATGCAAAGCTGGGGCCGAGGCGAGCCGTGCATATAGTCACAGCGGCAATCTCATCTATGTCCAATCTGTCATGCCACTGCCTTTCATTATTCTCCTGCGTGGGGGGAGAGATAACGCCGAGGCATATTTTATGGACAGCAGAGAGAGGGAAGAGTGCAGGGAAAGAGGGAGAGAGAGAATGATAGGAGAGAAAGATGCCAATATGGTGGGGTAATGGTAGCAAGCTATGAGGGGTCCCGCTCTGGCCAGGGGAGAAGTGTCACTCTACTTCATTGGTATCTAGGTCAAGGCAACGGGGGGGTGGGGGGGGAGAGGCAAATGAAGTGATGAAATTATTGAAATAGAGGTTTGGAGGCGAAGGATGGAGAGGGAGCGCTGGTCAGTGCCTTCTCGTCTCCATTAAAAATGGACAGCCTGAGGGCCTGGGGGGGGGGGGGGGTGTAAATAGGCGGTAGCCATTCTTCACGGCCACTCGATGGCCCCATAAAATCAGGGCTCGTATGCATGCATGCCTGCCGCCGCCACCGTTGAATATGGAGGAGTGAGGGAATGCGGGGGGGGAAGGTGGGCAGCAAGCAGATGAAGGAGGGGAGGGGATGGATGGAGGGACGGGTGAATGCACCAGGGTCAGGTATTCTCTTCTGTCACCTCTGTTGCTGGGCTGAGTGGCTGACTGGTTGTCTCTCTGCTCAGCGCGCTGGAATGATTGGGTCCTGGCCTGCAGAGAATGCGCTGGCCAGTTTTACATATATACATATATCACAGCCATTGTCAGGCTGTGTGTGTGTGTGTGTGTGTGTGTGTGTGTGAGTGTGTGTGTGTTTCTCGCATGTGCATTGTGTGTGTTTGAATATGCAAATAAGACCCAGCAATGCCTTTGATTTTGTGTCGGTGTCCATGCGCGCACGCGTGTGTCGCCGCAATTGCGGAACATCCAGATGTCAGCGCAGCCTCACTCGGTGTCTGTCATTGAGACAGCGGGGGTGGGGTTAAGGTGACCTGTTTTAAATATAGACAGTGTCACGACAACATGCCCGACTCGACTTATAAAACCAATTTGCATAATGTTTCTCCCTTATCCCTCTCCTTCGCCCCCCCCCCCCTTCTTCCTCCTGGGAGACAGTCGTGTTTTGCCTTTGTCTCGGCCGTTCAAATGCAAAATAAGATGTCATGTCGAGGCTTTTCCTCGACACCGAAAGACACAACTGCATACCTGCGTTGCACAATGGGGAGCGGGTCGAAACACAAACACAGTGCGCGAAGGCGATGGAGTGCGGCATGTAAAGGCAAAAAAAAAAAAACGGGTTCCCCCGTGACGTTCCGTCAAAGAAGCTCGTCAGTGCAGCGCGTCCCCCCCCGCCAAATGACACCGAGACATGACTCCACGAGACCGCAACTCAAACGATGCCAGCGTTCACGCATCTTTACACCCCTCTCCGCGTATTTTAACCACAGGTGTTATTTGCTGTCGCTGCTAAACAAGCCGAGATCTTTGAGAAAAAAAAGAAAAGAAAAAGGGGGTGGGAGTGATGACACTGACGGGGCATTTTTAAACAGAGCACGCGGACCTTGGACTTTGATTTCTGCTTAACTTTTGTTGCACACCTTGTCCTTCTTGAGCATTTGTGCGCGCAAGCCTTGTCAGCGTGCCCTTCAATTTGAATGCACACTTCACTCTGGCAAACTAATTAATTATTCCCCTCTTCACCCGCCTTTATTCATCCATTTGTTTTGTTTTGTTTTTTTGGGGTTTTTTTTTTTTACCTCTGTGAAGAAAACACAACACATTCCTTCAATACATTACCTTCTCTCAGACTCGGCGCCTATTCATTAGGAACTCAAATTAATCAGTATTTACTGTAGCACTCGCCAGCTCCGCTCTCAAGTGCAATTTCTATCAACAAGGTTGAGTGGGCTTTTGTTTCTCATAGCCAATTGGAGTAAAGCTTGCTCTCTCTTTGTCCCGCTTATTTTTTTTTTATTTTTATTTTTTTAGATGTTCAATTGAACGCATCAACTAGTTTGGCACATAAGATGGAATTGACATTCTCCTACAATGCAATGCTACAAGGACTTTTCATTTGACATTCGATGAACTCTGAAATTAAGGCGCCGCAACAGTTGGAAAATGAATCCAAGCTAATAGTGATTTGTTTTTTTTCTTCATTTATCTGGGGTGCATGGTCACAACAGAAATTCAAACAGAGAGGCCTCAAAGTTTGTTTAAGCTTGATTTGTTTCAGCTTTAAACTCGCGATGAACTTAAGTTGCTTCAATTTGAAGGGTATTTCCGGTTTGTTGCGTCTTAACGCTCTCTGCATGTTCGATGTTTTGGCCATCATGTCACAACACGGCAGGTTGTAAATAAGCCAACTTGTCTAGAAACGCTAAGTCGAAGCCACTACGCTATAGATTTCTTGAAGACGCTTTGCCTCTTATCCAGAAAGCGTCTAAGCATTTGACCTCTGCGGGGGTTGCTCAAACGCTGCGAGTCATCAAGGTCAACACGTGGGTTGGCCACACACGGAAGTCACGTGACAGCTGTTGAAGTCGCATGAGTCGAGATGCGAATGGGTCTTAGTCCATGCGACTTATTGTTGGACCATGTCGAAAGGCAAAGGTGTTTCTAGCCACACTAAAGAGGCCGGCTGTTGCAGAGAGGGGCGAGGACGAATCGTCCGAATGGGGATAAAGGCGCACAGTTTCGTAACAATCCTTTCTCGAAGGCATTTGTGGTTTAACCCTCGCTTGTACCTGCGAAAACTGACTGGGGGAAAAAAAAGAACTTGAGAGGGAAGTTCAAGTCCGGCATACTTTCTCATCTCCGCACCCGGCCAATCTCTGCAGAGAGAGGGGCGTGTGCTTGCCAGGATTGTCAGGTTCCCAAAATTGTTGGACAAATGGAATCATAGGTGGCCTCCCCTTGAATCTACAGCAAGTCCAGTCGCCTCTGACCGAGCACTTCCAGAGATCGTGTGATCTGGACGACTGAGAATCTTCACGTACAAACAAGCCAGCAGTTTGGCCAGATTAAACCGCTTCATTTGGGGGGTAAAACTGAGAGTACGATAAATCATCTATGATGAGTATGGTAGGTTAAAGCTGAACAAGAACCGCAATGGGTGTTTACAAGGGACAGTTCAGGGTTGACATCTTCTTCCTTTTATCCAGTGAGGAGCAGCAAAGGTGTGTTTGAGTTCATGTCCATGCTCATGCATATCTCCGTATGCCTCAGCATCTATATATGAATACCTCGATATACAGTATCCTTCTATACGACTGTGTGGGTATGTGTGTGTCATGGGTGATAAACCTGCTCCAGTGTTAAATGCAAGCGAGAAACCAGTGTGTTTTACTGTGAAGTTGTGCTGACCTATTCTACAGTATGGCATGGTGTTTAAAATACCTTTATATAACACCACATTAAGTTGATTAACACACCTCATTTTTTTTTTTACCTTAAAACATTTATGCAAATAAATGAAACTTCCATGGCTCTAATGATCATGAGATCATTATTTTCAATAATCCTTGACTGTAGCATATAAGTCATGGCGGTTCTCAGTGTATTCAATGCATTTTTTACATCACATTATAAGTTTGCTATGTTTTTTTTTCCAAACGCCAATTTTTATCGGAGCCAAGTTTGTGATTACAGAGAAAGTTCCGGACTTCTATTTAAGTGATGGACCCCTGGTTGGAACTAGCCTTTTGACCTTTGCAAGCGTTCCCTTTCCACAACTTCTTACTTAACAAGGCCAGGCTGAAAAACCCACAGATCTAATTGAATATTGATATGTGTGTGTATAGAGGGGCCAGTGCCAGGCTCACCCATGTTAAGCCATTCAGTGCATCCTCTTGATTGAAATTCCATTAGCTTGTTAGTGAGGGATAGTGGAGAGTCTGTGAATACTTAGCCTTGTTAGCCGAGGCGCAGGCTAAATGAGTGTGCACAGGTCATTGTCCACTTAAAACTCGCTCTGCAAACGGTCGGCCAGCTTGAATAATTCATGGTGCGTGACCCGCACTGACTGCTTTAAACGAGTGTAGCTTCTCTTTCTGTCTGTTTGGATAATATCTCCACTCTGGAGTTAATTAGGTTTTTACTTTTTTTTTTATTTCAGCCAGTTGTGTGTACAGCGGTCAGGGACTTGTCCCTGCAGACCCACTGAGAGCCAAATGAAAAGAGAATGGAGCAAAGATGACTGCAATGTAAAGCTGTAAATGGTGTTTTTTCTCCAGGATGTTATTGAGCATACTAATTCAGAATGCTACCTGACTGTGGCAATGTAGGATACAGAAAATTGGAGGGGGGGGGTTTGAGTCCTAAAACCCGGAAATGAGGTCATATTTTCACACCTCCGGGTTCCCTCGCCTCGAAGGTCTTTTGAATGGGTTTGTGGTTAGAAGCCTGAAATAAGGTCTGCGGTTAACGCAAGCTTTAAAGAGATTTCAACGTTTTGTTCTACGACGTAAAACGCGTCGGTAGATACCCCCCCCCCGCTCGTGAACTTTGGAGGTTTTGTGCGTGTCTTAAAAAAGGCGGTTGCTAACAAGCGGCTAAATGAGACTACAGAGGTTGTCGCAGACTTTAATGTCTTCATGCCGAACACGAAAAGTCATCTACTCACGAGTCCGCCTTTACAGCTTTGTTGTGTTTATACTTTGTATCTATCTGTCTGTATATCTATATCTATCTATATTCTCTTAAAAGTGAAGCTCAGTGGTGGTGACGTTGAAGCACTGCGACCGTGCTGTAGTTCGTTTTTAGCCTAACTGACACCCAGGAGACGCGTCCCAACTCCTGACCACTATTCCTGTCTACATACACCCACTCAAACTCAATTTGCCGCCGTGGGTCCTCTGACATGTTTGCGCGTGCTATTACTGTAACAGGTGACTATTCACGTCGGTGAGAGCAGCTCTGTGATTTTTCAGTCTCTCAATTTACCGCTTGTTACTTGGACGAATGAATATTACGGGCTACATTTCTGACAGCCCCAGAATAACACAAGTGTCTATATTGCAAAGCAACATGCCTCAGAGTTGTATTTCATACCTCCTTCACTTTTCTTTCTACTAATTTACAGGTCTAGAACGTCCATTAGACATGTCAAACCTGAAAGAAGCTGGTTCAGTTCTTTTATTAATTCCTTTTATTAAGTCCCTCAGTTTGCTTACTGCTTTTAAGAGGGGAGCTCGCGTGATTGGCAATTACTGACGGCCACTCCAACTCCACCTGCCGATGCTGTATATTTTTCTACTAAAGCGGTACTCAGACTCGCTTGAAAATCATGCGGCGCTGCACTGGGATTGCACTCGTGCCTTGTGTTGGCACTTTTGCCCGAACCCTATCTCAGGAAAATAGGGCCCTTACAGCTCAAACATGGCTCTGAAATGTCCTTCAGCCACAAAGAAATCCAAGGTACTCTAAAAATCATATCTGTTTATGTTTGCGAGGGTTTGGGTTCGTGTCTTGGGGGGGAAAAAAGTGAAGAAGACTCAGCGATAATTCAGTCCTGATATAAAAGACATTTGGTTTTAATAGTTGATGGCATTTGGCTTTTTTGTGGCCACCTTTTCAAGTGACTTGTGGGCAATTAAAATGATCATTTAAAACAGCAGCAAGGCCTGAGGGAGCAAAACATGTAAAGTTGGGCCGATGGCTTTTTTTTTTTTTTCTTTTCTTTTTTTACTAGGCTTGACCTGAGACCCTGTTGCTGATGTTGTGCATTCATACTTTAACACTTCATCACACAGGGTGTAGCGACTGCAGCACCAGCCCACGCGGGCAAAATGGACAAACCCATTGACTCACAGACTTCAGATCCCCTAAACCGGCCTCCGAGGACCAGATACCACGGAGCAGGAACATTTGGGCTAAATAGGAGGAATTTAGGAGCACAACGCACTTTGCATGAGCAAAAGCAACATGGTCAGAACTGGTAAAAATGTAATTCTGCCAGTTTTGGCATTTGGCAAGTTCATTGATCAACCTGTGCATGTCAAACTCTCTAAATGAGTAAAGTCTTTGTTTGCCTTCGCAAGTGTTTGGCATTTTGCGATGTAAAATGTTGACTTTTTTCAGTTGTGATTTCCATCTCAATTGTAGATGAAAATACAGTATGTCAGTATGTTTTTTTAGTAGTCGGAATTCGTTTTACAGCAACGAAGCTCAAGTAAAATCACCAAAACAAAGGGCTGAACTCCGGAGCGCAAAAACTTAATAAAAGCCAATAAAACGTTCAGGGCTGAAAAACCACAGCATATACACAGCCAACACAATAAGTTTGGGATGAGAATCAAATGAAGGACAACTGACTTAGAATCAACCGCCCATCCCACCCCATCTCAAACGCTTCTCCGTCCAATCACAATCCAGGATGCAGAAGGCTGTCTGACCCGCTGTCTCTTTCGTGACCCCACTGCGACCTGTCCATTACCACCAGCCCTCTAACTCCACCAGCCCTTACGGCCTCCTCCACCTCCTCCTCCTCCTCCACTGTCCTAGACATTGCCTCACCCCTTCCTCTTCCTCCTCCTCCTCCTCCTCACCCCACCATTCTGGTAGCTGTCATCAATCTTGCTAAAATGACAGGCGACAGATGTTAGCCTTTGCAAAGATCAAATCTGCTGCTTCAGGGCGGCCTAGTCACATGCGCACACGCACATGTTCACACACACATGTAGGCATGCAGGCGTGCACATACACGCATGCACACACACACACACACATTCTAGTCATAACCACCGACAGGTCACATAGACATTCACTAAACCCCTCTCTCTCTCTCCTTCTGCCAATTGCTAAATCTATTGTGACACCAGAGAGACAGAGAGGGATAGAGTGGAAAGACGGTCACCATGCATGCACATATAGGGCGCATGCACCCACCCACCCACACACACACACACACACACACACACACACACACACACACACACATTTCTGTATGAGTGCAATATGTGCATCCATTTCTTTATTATTTTACGTTTCTTCTCTGTGGTAGGTCAAATACTGTACCTGTGTGTTGCTGCGCGTGTGTGTGTGTGTGTGTTTTGTGGATCATCTCCTGGTTTTGCTGTGAGTCACCCAGGCCAGACGGAGGGGAGAGCGTTCCTTGTGGCTATGTTGAACCCAAAAACACAGAAAGACTGCAACACCAGCTGTGTGCTGGCACCACAAGAAAGCAAAAAGAAAAAGAGAGAGAGGGTCAGCTTCCAAACATGTCTGCTTCCAAAGATCCTCCTCTATCTTACCCGCTTAATGTGCAACAGAATCTTTTGCCCGACGAGCAAGCGAGTTGTGCTTATTGGAAGTGAGACATAGACTTATTAACATATATGTGAGCAACAGTGGAGTGAAAGCCCCCCCCTCGACTTACAACTGTGCACCGTTATCGGAACTCATGTCCTTTCCATTCTGTTTGGTGCAAAACACTTTCTCGCTTTCACTCTGCTATGGCCGGGCTCGTCGAAAAGCATTCTGGGTAATAAAGGACATCGGTCCTCATGGACTCCTCCGAGCATCTCATGATTAGACCCATGGCAGTGTGTTAAAGCCCGGTCACGCCGGCATTTAGAATGAAAACCAAATTCTGCGGCAAAATAAATACCCTCCAAAGAAGTTAAATCTGCCGATTCGCTCAGTTGCATTGTGGGAGTCCATGTTGCTCTTGTGAAACTGTGTTAACTTATTGTCTTGTTAGCAACCAGTCTAGTTAGCTTGCTGGGGGGGTGGGGGGGGGGTACCCTCCCTAAGAAATCAGCGGTTATAATGTAACCTACAGCCTCAGGATCTCATGATGTGATGCTCGTCGGCAATTTTCTGTCGCTATCTTTTTCATGGATATAGGCTAGTTAGCTAGTTGGGTAGCTTGCTAGCTTGCAGCTAAGTTGTGAATAAAAAAAAAAAAGATTGATGCGTAAATGCAAATATGAGTGGGACTTCGTACTGGCTTCTAAGGATGTCGAAGTACCAAGAAATTCTCATGTGAGACCAACAAAACTAACCAAACCATCAACCTGCACGAGGGTGGATAACGGTGACGCATTCTTTCTGTTTTTGTTTTGTTCAGAAACACACTGAAGCGTGGACCTGCCGGGCAGCACGTTGGTCCGGGACTTCCCTCCTCCCACGTAGTCTGAACCCCCCCAAGACTGGGGACTCTCAATTTGACCCTGGGAAGGGAACAAGAGGTACTTCAGATAAACACAAGACACACGGGCGCTTGTGGTTTGAGCCGGAGTGAAAGGTCAAAATCCGAAGCAATGTTTTGCACACTCTCCTACAGATGTAACCTCACGACTGTTCGCGGGAAAATTGGGTTTTTATGAACACGGGGGAACCGAATCTGTTCCAAGCGGACATTTAAACACAGAAATAATAACAGCGATGTAAACTAGTCCCACACAGCACCATTTACATCTTCATAAGCTAGCATTATGCTACAATCACATTAGGCTCACATAACATGAGGGTTTTTAATAACACAACTTTATTGCCAGCAACTCTGTGTGTGTGTGTGTGTGTGCTTCAATATTGATGGCCATGCTGCGTGGTGAACACACACACACACACACACACACACACACACATACATACACACATACATACAAAGGCTTAGTAATAGCATGTCCCACCAGGAACAGAGAGCTGCACTGCAGGAATATAACACTGATAATTCAGCTGTGTGTGTGTGTGTGTGTGTGTGTATACATACTGAGGGTGTGTGAGGATACTAAAGCTGCCTCTCCCAGGAGATGGCAGAGACAGGCAGTACTGTCATGTCTACATACCATGGGGTATGAATCCACAACATCCACACACACACACACACACACACACACACACACATTTGCAATGTGTGGGCAGTAAATCACCATTTTTTCCCTCCAAGATGTGCTGTATTACTTCTTTTACACAAGTGTGGCACACAGTGAATACACCCCGCAACATATAAAAACACACAGTGGGCATGCTCACATCCTTAAAAACGATGCAACCAACTGTTTCTACCGTCACACCAAAACTCCTTCCTTAACCACCAGGCTACCCTACAAGCCGATCTCTGATAAAGTCTTAAGCCGCCTTCGTGTTGTTGTTTTGTTGGGTTTTTTTTCACATGGAAACAGCGTTTTAAAATTTCGACGGCTTTTCCGAATTCTCAATGTGCCGAGGCGACACGGGCGTTCGGTGTGACCAGTTAAACTCTGGCATCACGTTGTGGTTACAGGTGCAACACAGCGCACTTCTGACCAAACACTGCTTTTTAAGTTTGGTGTGAAGTTACTCTTTTTTTTTTTTCTTAAGACTACGAAGAATCATTAAACCCCTTCAGAAGGGAAAAAAAAGCCCTGTGATATGGGATGTGTCACATACTCTATTGGTCACGGGTGTCGGGGGGGGGGGGGGGGGGGGTGTGGGGTGACTTTAGGTCATGGGGAAGGTTAAAAACGAAGAGGAGGATGAGGAGAGGAAATGATAAGGTAGGCAGAGGAGAAGGGAGATGACAGGAAACGGGAGGGAGGAGAGGGTGAGGTGGAGGAGCAGGGGAGCCCTGTCACATGGGGCCCGGGCTATTGATTGAATACTGACATTGATTAAGCATCCCCTGATTCACAATGCCACGTGTGTTTGTGCATGTGTGTGTGTGTGTGTGTGTGTGTGTGTGTGTGTGTGCAGGAGGATTATAACTTACTGTGAGGGAGTCTATGAAGTGAAAGAAGGAGGGATGAAGAAGTGAGAAAGGGTTCATTTTCATCGTTTTCTACTCGCATTCACATGCACGTACAGTGACGTGCGCTCTTTCGAAATGGGCGTGTGTGTGTGTGTATGTGTGTGTGTGTGTGTGTGTGTGTGCGCGCCTATAGATCTCTACCCCTAGGGGGCCTGACTTGCAATACCACTTCATCCATCCTTGTGGGATAAAAAAAAAGGGTCTCTCTTTCTCTCTCTCTCTCTCTCTTTACCCCCCCATCCCCACCCCACCCCCCCGCGCTCTTCCTCTCCCTCTGTCTCCTTTGTGTGTGCACTCCTTTCTTTTTTATTCATCATTAATCCTGCAGTCTGGGTCGGGGATGTCACAGCCTCTCCCTCCCTCCGCCGCCCTCTCTCTCTCTCTCTCTTTCTCTGTTATTGTGTGTGTGTGTGTGTGTGTGTGTGTGTGTGAGTGTGAAGGGCAAGGGCTTGTCATCCTGTGCCCCTGTCACTCTGCCTCTCCATTCAACGCATGGCACCCCCTTTGCCAGGGATAATTACCCCCCCCCCCCCACCTCTCCTCTCCTCTTCTTCCTCCTCCTCCTCTTTCCCCGCCTCCTCTTCCTCCTCCACTTGCCTCTCCTCCCCCATTCCCCTTTTTCCTCAATATTTCTTTCCAGAGAAGGCAAAACAGCAATTGAATCATATTGCACGAAGTGTTACATAACCATCGATATCACAAAATGTTCCTCTACAGCTCTGACGTTGTGATAACAAAGCTGTGCAGAGCGTTTAAAAGCCAACGAGGGGTACAGTTAACGCCCTTATAATTTTTATGTGTGTGTATGTGTGTGTTTGCGTGTAGACTGAACGGAAGGGGGGGCGAAACAGGTCAGGTATTGTACAAGGCCTCAGCCTGGGAGCCAGACATATAAACATACACAGCGTCGACTGGTACGCACTGCCTGCAAAGACTGGAGGACACACACACACACACACACACACACACACACACACACACACACACACTCAGCAACCCAGCAACCGACAGAGCGTTTGATTTCTTTGTACCCTTCTGTTTGCATGACTATTGCATAATCAAATCACCGGTTCCCAAACTGGGGTCCTGGGACACTCCGGGGGGCCTTCGAGGACGATTCACAAAAGAGTTTAATATTGTGGTCTTCCTTAAATGTGACAACGTGGAAGACTTTAGTTGCCACGGTGTCAATACGAACAGTCATGTGATTCCGTGCAAAGTCAAATCTAATAACATGGACGTCATTATTTTGGGCCGGATCCTAATAAAGAGGAAGCTTTTGATTTATTACTTCAGTTTCCCTCTTATTGTTACTAATAATCCGTTTCACCGTGTCTCATTTCACACTCCACATAAAATACCACATAAAAAAATAAATCTCGGATATATTCATAACTTTAACCACACATGATACTGTGTGAAACAGCTGTAAGTAATCCTACATGTGGGTTTGAAGCGAGCCAGTCCACTCGTCATGCGCGCGACCTGCCGGAGCCGTAACTGTGCATCGCGCTTTATCGAACTTTGTCCCCCACTGGCCACCTGTGGCGCTCGTGGTGAAATGTAAAAATGTAGCTGTGGCCGTCAAAGAACCTGAGGGGCCCCCGAACTTTCGAAAAAAACATCCTCATCCATTGATCATCCATCATCGCATAAAAAACATTTTTGGCAAGACTCACGCAGGTTCCCTCGCTCCCCTGAACTGACGCTAGATATTTTGCGCATGATTGTCCCGAAGTGTTTTGTAGCTTTTATTTTGAAAACCCTATATATATATATATATATATATATATATATATATACATATATATATATATATGTCACATGTCGATATCACCAGCTTATCATTGCATTATTTGACATATCGGACTCTCATGTGGGATCCTGAATTACAATCAAATGAACACAAATAACCCTTTCAAGTAATAATAACAGTTTTAATATCACATTACAACTGGACCACGAGCCCATAGCAATGCCAGCTGTAATTGTGCAACATTTTACACACTTGAGTTTTGCCGCTAAGCGCCCTGAAGCTACTAATTCTTTTGGTATCATATAAGTATTTTAGTTTTTTAGTTTTTTTCTCTGTGCAAATAGTGCTCTAGTTTTTCCGACATTTTAAAAGCCAACTTATCTGTGCATCCGTTCATGTCCCTCTTCTTCTTCTTCTTCTTCTTTTTTTTTTTTTCTGTTGTGACACTTTCATCTCGCTGCACTGGATCAATAAAGTAGATCTCATCTCGCCACACAGGTAATATAAGTAGCACAGTAATACAGTAATTGGTATATGGACACAGAAAACTAGACTGAGACAGAATTAGACGTTAGCTTCCTGTATAGAGAGAATTACAATGCGAATACCTGATTGGACGGAGCGTGCACAGTCTGAGTGGCCTGTGTCCGTGTGTGTGTGTGTGTGTGTGTGTGTGTGCGCGTCTGACTGAGAGACACACACACACACAAACACACACACACGTACTGTACACACACTCTCCTTCTCCTAATTGCTCTTGAAGGGTGACCCTCATAAACAAAAGGCAGCTCAGGAGCAAATAAACAGAAGCTCGTCTTGTCGTTTATTATCGCCGCTTCATTCTTTTCCTTTTATTTCTGCGCATGGCCTCTGGTCGGTCAGAGCTCCCCCCCCACCCCCACCCCCCCCTCTCTATCTCTATCAGATGCCTGGTGTGTTGCGTGTATTGATCGCAGAGGCTCAGTAGCAGAAAATAATGGGGTGGTGAAAGCCTAGTAGAGGGAGGGAGATGGAGAGAAAAAGAGAAAAAGAGATCTACAAACATGTGTGTACGCTCACTGACACACACACACACACACACACACACACACTCCCATACACAATCTTATTTCCCTGCCTCCTCTCTGCCCTGTGCCACCATATGAATATTGGTTCTCCCCTAACTCCTCCATGTCACCATTATGTGTGTGTGTGTGTGTGTGTGTGTGTGTGTCCAGGCTGCCTCATTTGCATGCATGCGTGTGTGTGTGTGTGTGTGTGTGTGTGTGTTATCTATGTGAATAAATCCTTCCAAGCCCCGTGCGCCTCAGGGTGATGTGATGCGGCCAGTGCCCGAGCAACCATACCCTAGCTAATTTACAACCAACCTAGTGTGTCCCCCCACTCCCACACACACAGCTTGATGACACCGCGGTGAAACATGCCGTCTAGACGACATTGAACCCTGAGTCCGCCCAGGGTAATTGTTTTATGCAAATGGGGAGAGCTAGGGCTGACATGATTGGGCCAGACTTGGTGTTGATTGAAGTGTGTGCGTGTGTGTGTGTGTGTGTGTAGCAGTTGTTATGGATGTGGCCATGATTGTGGTGTAATGCTGGTAGCCATTAGTATTATTGTTATTGTTGGAAATGTTCTATTATTCAGAAGGGCAGGGCGGGGCAATATACATAACATGCAGAAATATGGGGGGCGAATGGCAACTGCACACACACACACAGTCAATACATACAAAATCATATCTGTGTAACTTGTCATTGAACTAAATGAATGTGTTAGAGTTTCGAGCATAAACACACACACACACACACACACACACATGCGCAGACACACACATACACCCAGGGCCATGTGTTATCAGGGCAGCCATCAGAGGGGAGAGAGTGTGTGTGTGTGTGTGTGTGTGTGTGTGTGTGTGTGGGTGTGCGGGTGTGTGTTGTGGTCCAAGTCGTAAATTTAATTTCATGCTGGATTTGCGGAGCTCATCTGAATTGCATGTGAGCACAGCCTGATGGGCCTCAGTCTCAACGCCGGAGAGCCGCGCACCAAGAGGCAGATGCTGCCGCCGATGACGCACGCACCCACACACACACTCACACACACACACACACATGCAGCCGTTGCGTCTCAAGGTCGGGATACCCACGTGACCTCTCGGCATGACCCCCAGACATCTCAGAATGCCCAAGGTAATAGGTCAAATGTCCTATGTCTCATAGTCCCCACTGTTCTCGGTGTTTTAGCCGAGTTGAAGCTAATCAGGCTAGATAGATGAGATAAGATACCCTGCCCTCAAAGTTGTCGGCGTAACAGTGCTCGCTTATTCCTCGTGGGTTCGGAATTAAAAGCAGGAAGACCGTCCCACATGTCGATTTTTCATGAGCTGCTTGCTGCGGCGGGTTGGAGAGGTCCTCAGAACGCAGCAGTTAGAGCATCGACACGCTAACGAGGGCCTATTGACCTGACGCAAGCACGCCGTACGGTGACAATTAATTAGGAGTCACAAAGAAAGCCTCCTGACGACCTCCTTCTACCGGCGGAGTCCGCCTTTTTTTTTTATAGTGCCATTGAGGTGAAGTGGCTGAGGGGAAAAGACTGTGACCGTGGTTATATAAGCCAGCCTGCCGCCTCTCACCTCTCAGCCCTTCACTCTCGCGGCGGCAATGAATGTTGCCATTGAGCGTAACTCGGCAACACGGAATGCTTTCCCTCGAACCTAGCTCGCAGGGTCTTTATAAGGCCACCGAATCCGTTCTCAGCCTGACCTGTGCCCGCCCCCCAAAACCCCCGACCCGTGGCGGCCATCGGCTGACGTTCGTGAAGGAAAAACCCTCCATCGCCCTTCTCGCTTGTTTCAAATGAATACGTTGTAAAATGGTATTTCTTTTTTTTTTTAAATAAGTTTAAGAATTTACTTCCCTCACTGACCTCTTTACTTTTTGTGCAAAAACCTGCCGAGGTTAGTGTCAATTCAGTGTTTTTTTTTTTTTTTTTTTTAACATCCGAAGGACAAATGACGAGTTCAGTTCTAAAAAGCCTTTATTTTTCCTTAAAAAAAAAAAAACGCATTGAAAATACTGAAAAGCCAGAATCCAGTCTGCGAAAGTGTTGGCATTTTGTCACCCAAGAACTGGAGCCACGCGCCGCCCTCTCTGTAATTCCTTTTTAATTTTTTGCGCCGTCAATCATCGCATACACACTGATATACATTATTTAAATTTTTTTTTTTAAATTAACTAACTTAAAAAACTAACTAACTAACTAAAAAAAAACAAAAACAAGGTATTTGTTTGACCTTTTACCAGAAACCTTGCAGAACAAGTGTTTTTTTAAACCCAAGGCGTCTCCTGAAAGACATCCTTCTTCTTTTTTTGTTTTTTTTGTTTCTGTATTTCCTCCCTTCAGAGTATGAACATGCTTCTTGTGGAGGATTGTCTCCCTCAAGAGCGGGGGGGGGGGGGGGGGGGGGGGGGGGATGGAGATATTCACTCTCCATGGCCTCTAAGCCATTTCGACTAAATGCTTTTTCCAGTTCCTCCGGTCATCGGCTCGGCTGACAGTCTGAGCGTCCCGGGACAGTTTAAAGGAGGAGGTTTTGCAGCAGGATTGTTACAAATAAAGACAAAGAAATGTGTGTGTGTGTGTGTGTGTGTGTGTGTGGGGGGGGGGGGGTATACATAGACTATGTCCTCTTTATTTGCAGTTTACGCTGACATGAGTCTTTATGACCTGATTCATGCATCAGGGTTAGCATGGTCAGCTTGTAAATCCTGCACTGATGGAATTTTTTTTCACTTTTTTTTTTCCTCAAGTGAAAAATGAACAAAGGCAATGAGCAAGGCCCCCGGTGCCAGATTTTTTAATTTTTTTTATTTATTTTTAACTCACCTCAATACGCTCGATCATGCAAGCAAGGATACACGTGCACGCGCGCAGCATTACAGACAACTTGGGCGTTACGCCGTTCCCCCTGCGCAAGGACAAAAACTTTACGCAAAACTTCGATGAACTACCGTATCATCGGAAATAATCCACTTTGCCGCTTATTTTTAGGGGTGATGTCGTCCTGCCAGCGTTTAGGACCGCGGCCGCAATCAGCGCTCAAGCTGGACCGTCACAGGGTTCAATGTGGTGAATGTGGTTCAGTTTCATGCAGTGTATTTACATCAGGGACCGTGCACGAAACACATTCATCATTAGGAGATGCTTTGTGCCAGATTTAGCTTCCAGCTGATTTCCATCTGCAGTCGCTGGGCAAAACATCCAGGCATCATCTCCACCACAAGTGGACCAACAACCTATTGATACTCACGCAGGCCTGCCAGGGGACATATAGAGAGATTCAAATCACGTGACCACCAGCCAGCTCCATGTGTCGTTGTGCAGTAGAACCGGAATTGCAGTCACATTGCCAGTGATATACAGTGATATCAGGACTAAACTTCAATAACAGACCAAACAGACGAATCATTCAGACTTGGTCCGAAGAGGAAATGACAATACATTCACAATTTCAACCAATGGCGTCATCAAAAGCTTTTTTCCGGAGCTTTCGACTGCACCTCGCAGCCTCACAGATGGAGCAGATGGACTTGGTTCAAGTTCTAGAGGCTGTGAGATGGAGCAAGATTAGTTTGTCAAAAATAAAAAAATAAAAAAAGTCAAGGCTTGACACATCTTCTGTCAGTGAGACAATGAAGATGTAAATATATATATCGAAAAAAAAAACCCCAGAGCCAGTGAAGCTAAAAAAAAAGAAAAGAAAAAAGGATGGGCTTATGTTCAGTTCAGATGGGTCAGGAATGTTCCAAAATAGCCTCAACAAAATCCCAGACTGTCGATCATTCTCCAGCATGTTGTCTGTTAGAGACATTAAACTTCATCGGACAAAGACGGCGCAATTAAAAGGTAGTTATGTTGAGTGGAGGTGGGCAGAGCCAGATCTCCTTTCGTGAAGAATCGGAGGTCAGCGCATAGAACAGAGAGGGGAAAGTGTGACTTCTGAAACACGTGTTTTCGTTGAAGGCCGGGCGAGAGGGGGGGGGGGGGGCTCGAGACAGAACAAAACAAGCCACACTTGCGGAGAGGAGATAACTTTCACAAACATCCTCAGCGCAGCGGCTACGGCTGCTCTCCCAGGGTGCCTTACCTTCCGAAAGCCGCTCCAGTAACGAAGACAAAAACCAGACACACAAACACACTCTTCTTCCGACCCCCCCCCCCCCTCTCTCTCTCTCTCTCTCTCTCTTGCCGTGCCTCGCCTGGCCAGTCTCAACATCCCAGCGCTCTTTTGAGGCGACGTCCCAACAATTCCACCGGGTCCCTCATTAAGGCCCAGGCGCAGACTCCTCTCGAGGGGAGGTGGTGGTGGGTAAACTCTGGAGAGGTCACCTCCTCGTCTCCCCCCGCCCACCCCCCCCCCTCCCATCCCTCGTTCCGGCCCGTCCTCGGGCCCTGGCGGCGGAGAGCGTAAACAAGCAGAAAGGTTAGCGGCGCTTTCACCCGACACTGTCTTCCCTCATTAGGGGCAGCGAGCCGGCGCCACCGACAGCGCCGACGCTTTGCTGTTTGAGAGGCAACTTCTGGGATCATCCTGAGACGTGTGCCAGAACTACAAGAAGAGTTTGGCCCCAGCTGGTTTGAGTGAGGCATCGACTTCAGTGGCTATGTATAAGTTATACACCAGCGGTTCTCCACGTTTAGTGCATTTACTACAAATCACATGCATGCCTCATGGTTAAGGTGCAAAAAAACATCCAAAACTCACTGATTTGCTTGCACAAAGTTAGCCCTGTTACGGCTCTGTGAGGACTGATTCTGCCTCCGATTCTTCGACTGTGTCAAAGTAATTTTACTTCCAACCAGTATGAAGGAAGCTTTCTGTCTTTTGTCTTTGAAGTGGCTTGTTGTTTTTTTGTTTTGATGCACCTATTCCTGAAGACTGTGCACAAGTGCACCTGTACACATTTTATGTTGTTTTTCGTTTCAGATTTTTTTTTTTTTTTTTCGTTTTGGGTTATCATTTGGTAAGGCCGACCAGTTTGCAGAACGCTGTCTTTGTTCCTCATCTCCTTTCAGAGGTAACGCTGTGCCACGGGTGGAGTTAATTAGTTTACACTGCGCTGTCCTATTGCTCGCTGTTACACCTGCAGTTACAGCCAACCCGTCGTCCTCTTTGCACAATAACAACCTGTTTCCTGCCCGTCCGTCCGTTCACGCGTTTCGCCGCAGGTTCGGTGTTGTGACGCTGCTTGACCACCTCAAGTTAAGACGGCGTGGTGTTGCCTGCGGAGGCGAGGGTTTTTGTGCTATTTCACAATGCCTTTTTTATTCATCATCATTACTGAGTCAGCACGCGAGTACGCACCTCTAAAACAGTATCGACACAGGCAGAAACACTTTGGAAAACTTCATTACTTCCCCTGCAGAACGCATGCGGTGCATGTGGGGGGAGCAGGGAGGGGACTTCCAGTAGTTCTCACTGCATTGACTGTGTGCATAACCTCTGCATACCAATAAACTAAAAGATCCTATTAAAACTTCCCCCGTGGCAGTATTAAAACCTCCTGCTAGAGTCATCCCTCCTCTCCTTTATAGCATCTCTGTCCATTCTGCTCCGGCAGAAACACACACACACACACACACACACCCAGCCAGCGTCCATCTCTAGCGGTGACTGTCTCCCTGTCTCCCTGTCTCCGTGTTTGCTGACTGGCTGTGGAAGAAGCCATTTAGCATGGTGAATGTCAAGGTCAGCGCACGTCCTTGTCATCACTCTCCGCGGCGGAAGGTCAGGGAAAAGCTCTCCTCAAATGGCCAGCGCAAGACAAAGAGGGGCGATGGCAGGAGGGGGGGGGTAGAAAGGAAGAAAGATGGGAAGGACACAAACAAACAAACACCTATTTTCAGCTCCAGTTCACTGATGTTTCATCTCCCCTGGCTCCAGGAGCGCTGCTATTCAAGGCATTTGTTTCTTTCTGTGTGTGCGCGGTCTTCTAATTGCACCCTTATGAAACCCCCCCCCCCAAATTTTGGATCATTGGATTATTGGGAAAAGAGCGACACAAAAACATATGTTTGAGATATTGCCTTTTTGTTGGCCAGCAATCGTGCAAACATGCAAACTCCTTCCGCTGCCCCCCCCCCCCCCCCCCCCCCCCAGAAATACTCCAAAATGCTGCACACACACACACACTCGCGTGCACGGATGCAAGCAAGTCTGAAAGGTTGCACAGCCAGGCACAAACTAATTCAATCCAACTCCTAATTGCTTGCGCCAATGCAGCTCATTCAGTCATACTGCATGCGCTTTACACCTGCAACTCGCAACTTATCAATGTTATTATCTGGAGCGAAAACCGACGGTGAACAGACGACCACAAGCAAAAGCTGGTACAAGGGAGCAAGAGGCCGAGCTCATGGAGGCTGGGTTAAGCCTAGGAGGGGGGGGGGTGGGGGTCGGGATTTACCTGCACTAAAACGCCTCAAATGGGGAAAAAAAATCAGCGTAATGTACATTCCCACAGCGTTCATTACGTCAGCGCAATAACGCATAGTCATGCTCACCGCTGTCACTGTTGTTCCAGTTGCTCCTACTTTGCCACCCTTTTTGTTCCCCGCAAAATGTTTCACATTGAAAGCCAACCAGGAAGGTGGGGGAAGGCTTTTAATGTGAAACGTCTTCGCGGAAAGCCTTGAGTGTAATTGGAAGTAAAGTAATAAAAACAGAAAAACAGCAAAGTAATGGAATTAATTAGTCAACAAGTGGAAAAAAAATTAAAAGAAAATTGACACAGCATGATAGAGCATGGCAAGACGGATGAACAAAAGTCAAAATCTAAGCAGCAGACGCCAAAATAACCGGACTTTCATTCTCTAATCGGCGTCAAAACCCCCCAAACACTGGATCCTACATTTCCCATAATGCTCAACCCAGCAGTGTCTTTTGCTAAGACGAAGATAACTCCCGATGACTCTGGGTAGTGCTCTCCACGCGTAGTGAACTCATCCTGACGTGGCGTGCTGGAAATGTACATTCGTCCGGACTTCACCGCGGCGACAGGTGAAACACGGAGGAGGCAGCAAACGGCATCAACGGCCAATTAAACCGGCAGCGGATCGGAGCACTTACTAAAACATGATTGAATATATGAAAGAAGGAAAGACGGGGACTAATGTGACCTGTCTCTCTCCGCAGTCGAAGCAAATAAAGGCCAGGGCCTCTATTTGAGAGCGCGCTGTATTTATGTGCGGTATAGGCACCAGCTATTTGCCGCTGCTATCCAACCCCCCTCCAGTCCCCCTGTCATTGTTTCTCTGTGCCCGTGCCTACTTTCCACAGCTTGAGTAAACACTGCCAACTCTTTCATTAGCCCTCTCACCACAGACTCTCTTTCGCTCCGCGAGTCTTTCATCCCCTCTCACTCTGTCTCTCGACGTGCCTCTGTTTAAACAGATGAATGTGATTAGAGCCAGTTTTAAATGACATTGGAAGTTGTGTGTGTGTGTGTGTGTGTTTAATGACTCAAATAAAAGGCACGGCTATTATGTTCAAAGATAGGCCTTAATGTGACGTTCGCGTGTGCGGCTTCGTGTGCTGTGTGTGTGTGTGTGTGTGTGTGTGTGTGTGTGAGACACTCCCCCACCTCCGTTGAGTTTATTTGATTGTGCAGATTGTCAGATGATTGACTGTAATGCCTGGCCTATGGAGTGGTATTCTGTGTATCAACACCAGCATGCCGCGCGGCCACAAAAGGCATCTGGATTCACGATGTACTCGTTATTCGACTTCATGTTCTTCTTTTTTCTTTTGTGGAGCTCTCTCCTTTGTGTTTTGCTCTCCGCCAACTCCTCAGAGGAACCTGTCTCTTTACAGCTGAATGTTTATTCTGCAAAAAACAACAACTACAGCCCCCATGAAAATGCGCTGGTGCGGCTTCGCCCATCGTAATCTTCTTATAGGGTCAGTTTTCCCAAAAAGGGTGATCATTGCTGTCTAAAATCTTTTTTTTTTTGTCGAGCTGTGACAATTAGCCAGGAGGTCTAGGGCTCGTGGGAAATGGTGTTTGTTAAAGGCAGCAATATTTATTCATGTTAATGTCAATTCATATCAACATCCTCATCTAAACAAACGGAGTGCACAACAGCACAACATCGTGTTGAGAGAGGCACGGCTCCCAAGGCCGGATTCAGTACGGAAGCAAAATAGGGTCAAAAGTATTGCAGCTGTGTGTCGCCAAATCAAACATTTTGGATGAATACATTCAAATGTGTGAGTGTGGGAAACTCTTTTTGATCAAATGAATTCTAATGTTTGAGTGTAGGAAGAAAAAAATAGATTTCATTTATTTAAAACCACGGGGAAGTCTGGTATTGTGCATGACATTTTGTGAACAAATGGCAAAAGATTTGCACAAATGGTTTCCCTTAAAGGTTGACTTACGCCTCATAAACATCACCACATAGTAGCTGTTTAATTAGGGTTAGGGTCGAATCTACGCGTACAAATCAAACCTATGGGTACAAGTCGTACTTTTGTCCTACATACGACGCTTCATCCTGAACAGCCAGTGGGGATGCTCGGATTAACATATCGCTTAACTATCCAATCAGGTGTGCATCACTATGCAATTCTTAAGGGTTAAGGACCCCAAAGTTTTTTTATCTGGAGATGAAAAATACGTTCCTTGCGTCGCGTTGCGGCCAGCCTAGCTTGGCAATCGCCTTTAGGGCCTGGTAGGCTGAAATCTGCCGTGGAGGTCAAGTGTTGGGGTGCTAAGAATTGTGCATGTATAGTTACCTAAAAAAACAAAATGATTGGCCTATATTTTAGGAGGTCTACTTCGTTGAGGCAATTATGGGAGCCCGGCTCAGTAAGAGCAAAAATACATGATTTTCGATGTTACGTGTCAGGTAACAATGGTGTGTATTTTTAAATGAGTGACGTGTTTCTGCTAAACAGTATTGAACATTTTTCTGGAACTTCTGGAGGGGTCATGAACCAAACAGCAGAATAACCGTTCGCGGGCATCCATGTCGACTTTTGTAATGCGCTTATTCAACTTTCGCCACGTGCACTGTTGTTGAAAGCACGATTGAAACAATTATAAAACAAGAGTGGAACCCGTGTGATGCCGTTTCCAATTGTTGTGTCATCGAACAACATCTCCGTGTGAGCTTTGTTTCGTTGGATATATGAGTTAGTTGGCATTTGTGTCCTGAAATTGCACTTTGGTTTGGGGTTTTTGGGGATCCAAAATGGCAGGGAAGTAGCTCAAGCCAGAAATCACAGCAACAGGACCAAGATTTCTCGTGAGTCACTGGCACTGATCAACAACCCTATCAACGGCTATGAATATATAATGGTCATTTTGTGTTGTGGGACAGGAAATATTTATTTATATATATTTATATTATATTTATAAGATCCTGCTCAACTCTGTGGCTGGTGCTTGACAAAATGTCAAAAGATTATTTTGAGCTCTTCCTATCCAGTTTTATAACCCAATCAGTGACAATTAAGTCTCAACTGTCTCTGAACTATAAACCGCAGCATTAATCCTGTCATGTGTTTGGATCAATGAGAGTCACAAGGCTTTCTCTGAATGCCCGGCATGAACCCACCATCGCCCTGGGTCCATAGCCCTTAAATGCCCGGTCCACTTTTTTTGTGGAACAGACTTTCTGAGAGGGATGCTGTCTGGGTGGGGGGGGGGGGCTTCTGGGGAAATACTCAGAAACAGATTTGTCGCTGTATGATCAGGGGTCAACCCCGTGATGATATAAATGAACTATGGCAGGGAAAGATAAAGCGCGGATCATAAATCCGTCTTCAGTGGAATCCGCGGCATTTCTCTTGAGGGGAAAAGTGAGATTTTTATGAATCACGCCCTTATTAGTCACACAGTGTTGTTGCTATAGCGCATTTGGACAACGGGGCATTTTGCCTTATGTCAGATAACATAATCTGGGCTTTTGAACCCAACAAAGCCTCCAATTGTAAAACAGTCACTCCTTCCTTGTGTTCTACGCATTGACAGTGCGTCACCCCCACCATGCTCTGTACTGTGCTGCACTTTAAACTTTGCTGTGAGAGTCCTGGTTTTTACTTACTCTTCAGCTGGGAGTGATTTCAGGGGCTCACCCTGCTTTCTGGTTAGAGGGCTGTCCCGGCTTTGAAGCTTCGGTGAGAATTACCCGCGAATATTCAAAGCTTCGACCGGAGGGATTGTCTTTTCCTCATCACCGTTGTTAGCTTAATGGCATTATCCACGGCATAAATTAGGCTATCGGCTAGCGGACTTTTCCTCTACGTTTCTACTTTGGCTTTCGGATCGTTGGTTTAAGTCGCCTGGCTTGGCTTTCAGCACCACACAACGGAACTTACTTACTTACTCCGCTCCACCGCGTGTGGAGCTCCGCACATCTACTTCGAGGGCTAAATCCCCAAGTTCATTCCCTGTCAGCCTGGTGCATGAGAATGGACCGCGGTAAATGCATAAAAATGTGGACATGCTAAAGAGTTTCCGGGGGTGAACCTGCAAGTGGTTTTGGAGACAGGTCCATTGTGTCACTTGAAATACAGCAGCAGACGTTGTGGTGGTGGTGGCGGCGTTGGCTCCACGATCATAGCTGGACACCATCAGAGTGGTCCCCTCACTGGTGGGTGTCGAGGGAAACGGACACCATTTATCATTCAGCCTGATTGTCTCGGACTGCGCGAGGGCTTTGAGGACGATCGCGCGAGGCCCTCCGCGCGAGGCCACTGGCACGGCCGTGTGCGATAACACTTGAAAGATTAAAAAGTGGCTGGAGGGCCCCCCTTTGTCGTACCACACACATGCACGCAAACACATCTGCCTGTACCTGCAACAGCCTTTGCACTCTCATCTGCATATCCCTTGCTCTGCACTATAAATTCCCGCAGAAACGGGCACTTATACTTTCATAAATCTCCTCCTTGTCACTTTCAAATTACAGAGATTTATTCACAGCAGAGCCGGCCCGAAAAGAGTCGAGAGAACAAGAAAAGAGTATGGAGGAGGGAAAAAAAACAAAAAAAACCACTCATGTCTTTATGACCCCGCACAGCAGTGTATGCGTGTATGTGTGTGTGTTTGTGTGTGTTGTTGTGCAGAAGAGCATGTGCAGCAATGTACGTTTCCACTGTGCTGCATGTACATAAATATGATGTTTATGCCTCAAGTGGGAGGCCCCTTAAGCAGCAAGCATTCACTGTGTGTGTGTGTGTGTGTGTGTGTGTGTGTGTGTTAAAGTGCGCTGAAGTGCTTCCTGTTGAGTTGAGGCTGAGACACACCGTTTCCGTAGAGATTAAATAGAGATGGCACCTTTTGAGTCAATTGTTTGCCTAGCTAATCAGCATATCACTGCAGGTGCGTAGTATCGCGCTGCAGTGCTCATGTCGTCCGGGGTGGGACGGGAACACAGCAACGGTTTTGAGCGTTCGCACTGTCGGACACCTCGAGAGAGAGAGAGCTTGCAATTCTGTGTAAAATATCAGTTTGGTAATATATCTTGAGGGAGCCATCCGTGTTTGTTTAGCTTTAAGTTGTATTTACAGGTGGAAAAAGTGGCAACGTTGTAACTATATATACGTACTGCACAGTCCAGCACTATTTTGCATGTCGGGGGGGGAGGGGAGAGCAAATCCAAAAAAAAAAAAAAATAATTCAATTGGATTGAAATATATTTGGGAGATAATTTAATCATATGCCTCCTTCCTTCTTCTGTGCATCGCTATGACTCCTCACAGCCCCCCCCCCCCCCCCCCCCCCGCCCTTCCGCCCTCTTCTTCTTCTGTCACTTTGTCAGAGGTGCTATGCAGTTTGGTTAAACGGAGAGACCTTTGAAGTTGGAGTCAGTGAGCCGGCAGCTCTGTTCTCCTTTGTCTGCCTCCGTCTTGCTCCCTCTCTCTCACTGTAAGGGAAGACTGTGATTCATGTACTGCTTGTGAAGACCACCATTAATTTCATGTAATACAGCTTTTATCTCCGTCCCTGGGCCCGCTATCGCTTCCATTTTCTCACTTTCTGACTGCCTTACCTCGTGTTCTTCCTCCCGCTGTCCTCTCTGACTTCACTTCCCTTGCTCGTATGGCCGCTTTATCTCTCCGCCTTCCCTTCTCACGTCTCACCCCTAAGCTCTTCATTGGACGGGGGGGCGGGGGGGGGGGGGGCTCGTGACATGTTTGTCCCCCCTCATTTTTCACTGTCATAGTCATCGCCATTTTCTCTGTAAGAAAGTCTTTCCATACTCATTAACTTGAATGCCGTCTGGCATACATCTCCTCAACCTGGATTTTGTTACATTCATCATCCCAGCTATCGTCACCGCCACAGCAGCACTGCTCTCACCATCATCTTCATCATTTCCACGTCATTAAAATCTTTGGGATCATTATTGTTGATCATTTTCATCCACAGCACTACAATCATCGTCATAATCATTGAAAGCGTGTTCTCAAGTTCTCATGATCACCATCATGAATTGAGAACATTTAAAATCTCATCACCATCATCATCATCCTCATCATCATCACAAGAATCATTGAAATCATTCACAATCTCATCCTGACCATCACAGCCATGGAAAGCACCCTAATTCTCATCGTCATCATCATCATCATCATCATCATCAGAATCATTCAAAATCTCATCATCACCATCACAGCCATTGAAAGCACCCTAATTCTTATCATCATCCTCATCGTCATCATCATCAGAATCATTCAAAATCTCATCATCACCATCACAGCCATTGAAAGCACCCTAATTCTTATCATCATCCTCATCATCACAGTCATCGGCACCACTCCGATGTCATTTTCACCGTCTAATCCAGTGCCACCATTGCAATCCTCGTAACAATTAGTGTCAACACCATCAGAATTTCAATAAATCAGTCATTATCGTGGAAGCTATTATCACCATTATTACAACCATTAATTGGGTTTGTATAGGCGGTATGTATGTATGGATGTGGTTATCATGGCAGTCATTATTACCCCCGCAGTTCCAATATTGATACTGTCAGGGATCACTTCCACAGTTGTCTTGCCATAAGCCTGAAACCTCTCCACACACACACACACACACACACACACCATGTCACATCCATTGCTCTTGATTGCTACCCCCCCACCTCCCCTTCCCCTCCCCACCCTTTACTTCCCCCACAGAGCCCGCAGTGGCACTGAGCCGTGGAAATGTCAGGGGTCAAGTTTACGTTGACGCTAAAGCGCCGGTCACCCTGGGCCACGGTAAAGGTCGGCACCATGGCGACAGCTGGTTGACGTCGTCGTTGGGGAGGCACTCATGAGTCACCGCTCCAAATCCTCCATGTGGCATTAACATCATTTTCTCTCTCTCTCTCTCTCTCTGTGTCTTCTTTTTTTTTTTTTTTCCAGATTGCCATCTTGACAGATCTGCCCTGTGCTGGGTGCGAAGGAAAGGTCAGTTCTTAAACTTAACACAAGTTTTTTGTTTTTTTCCCCCCTTACTTTTCTGGCGCACGAAACTGCGAAAATAAAGACGGTAAAGGATATAGTTGGATTGATAGCATCATATTGGTTAACAGCAACTTGAGCAAATTGTGAAAATGACACGTGGAGTGAAACCTTAATGAAAGTTGGACTTGATACTAAAATAGCTAATAGTGGGTTTCGCCCCATCTACTCGAGCATCACAGCCTACATGTATGCATTGATTAGGAACGGAGGCTGCAGCTAATGAACAGCGGACAGACAGTTCTGCCAACAGTGATGCCGTGTTCACGTCATATCACATTTCCTGTAAATACAAGCTGTCATCTGGGAGAAACCATTCACGTCACTCTGCCGGGGGTAATTACCAGCAAGACATGGGCTTTTTTTTTTTTTTTTTTTTTTACAGGCCACTATGTCTTAAACTCGAAATTATGGATAATAACGGAACGTGCGACACACAAAGCAGACACGGCTAATGTTGGCAGAGGAGGGGAATGCTAATTAAAATCATTATTAGCGCTTTAATACACTCAAATGTGAGCAAGGGGGGGAAAAAAAGTGATATCTGCTGTAGTTATGATAATGAACCCAGCGATGGCGTCTCGCCCTGAAAGTGGCATGTGAATATAAAATACACAAAGAATACATGAATGGAAAAGGCACAGTTAAAAAGTGCTTTAAAATATAACAACAGAGTGAAACAATGCGCTAAATATGACAACAAAAAGTACAAGTGAGAAGTAAGGGGGGGGGGGGGGGTAAAACCTCATGAAAACCTCATGAAAACATTTCATTACAGATTAAGCTTGCGCAAGGTGCTTCTATATGGGATATGGGATTTTTGTCCGTTAAAAAGGCAAAGAAATGTGGGATTGCAGACCGTCCGAAATGCGACAAGCGCCTACAACGTGACATGCGGAGAAATGCGATTTGCGTCTGAAATCGCGGATTAACTGGCGACTGCGCTTCCTGTTTTGCGATTCGCCTTTTCGTTTCTTAGCTCCCCCGTTGATCTTTTGAGTTTCCAAAACGTCGTCTTTCCGGGTAATCGCGTGTTCAACTCGCGTGTTGCGCCTCTGCTGCTTTTCTATTGGTCCGATGAGGTCACATCCTGCCAGGAACTCTGCCAGGAAGCGACCACAGGAGCTCCAACGCGATGAGCATTCGGGCAGTAGCACCCTGTCAGTTTTCATCACTGACTCATGAAAGCTTATTGCTGACAACTGATGACATTTTGGAAAATATTACGTCTGCAGGACTCTCATTTATTGCGAGAGAACTCAGCGTTGATGTTCGGTGTCTTGGCTCTGACCTCATAACCCTAACCCTCGACCTCAACCCTGAACTGTTCACTCTTAAACTGTTCATTTCTTACCTAAAATTACTGAAGCAGTAACAGCTGTTGTACCCAACTATATCTTGGCATATATGTTTCTTTCCTCTTATCTGATGATCTTCTTGCTTTTTTTTTTTTTGCTGCTGCTTCTTTTTGTTTATTCTTACACCAATAACACAAGATTTCAGAAAATCAGCCTGCTTTGATTTTCAACCGCAATCCCGACTCACAGTAATAAAAGAACGGAGGGCAAAAGACGACACCCTCCAGCAGAATTGCGAAGCATGTTCGCATGCTTTTACTTTGCAAAGGGTAGGGAAAGCACTTTACATGCAAACCATACAGAGTGTATTTAAATGGCCTCTATACTCCTGCCAGTCCACTTTCTGCTCTCCAGCCTTTACCGATTCCCCGGGCTCTTTGTTGCCCCCCCCCCCCCCCCCCTCCTCTTTTACTGGCAGAATGAATATCTACACTCTGCAGCACCACAGGGGGTCTAATGTGTGTGTGCCGGAGGAAGGGAGGGAGTGTTTAGACAGCTAACGTATGGAGGAACACCAGAGCAAGAACCGCCCTCACACACAGAGGCGCACAAGGGTTAATATGGCCACCAGCCGTGTGGCGTGGCTGACTGGCCCACCTTCCATCATGCCCAGCCAGGCTCCACGCTGGGCGCGACACACCCGCCTGACAGTATGCCTCCGCCAGGCCACGACGGCTCCCATATGGAAGCCTTCCACCACCACCGAAGAGGATGGAGGGAGGGCAGAGGGGTTAGATAGAGAGCCATACTGTGAAAACAAAATGCATTTCATACTTTCATACGACGGCCTTTAGTCTAAAAATTGGTCCAAAATATATGTCTGCATGTAGGACAGCATTCATTGGAAATCAATTTTGGGCACACAGTGAGCCCTCAAGCCGCAGGAACGAGTGCACGGATGGATGGAGGGATGGAGCGATGGATGGATGGATGGGCCTGAACGCATTTTGTTCCTGCGCATTATAAAATATATGGTGCATGGAAACAAATGCACTCACGCGGACTCCAGCGATACAAAGATCAAAACTGCCTCTCCCAGCAAGGATTTGGACCCCAAACAATTAGCGGGGCGACTCTGAAGGGTCAGTACGGAAAACGTCTTCTTTTTCATAGTGGAGACAGTCCTTAGGTGCCCCTGCAAAAACAAAAACGTACTTTGGGGGAATCCCATAGCAATTTTTAAGTGTGCAGGTGGGCCAGGTGTACAGTTTGAATGGGAATGATAAACTCATAAGATGTCTCACCCAGGGTGTCAAATGGCAAGACTTGAAATGGGTAAATTGACGATGGGGGTTGTGCGGAGGATGCCCCGGCCACCTTGGCACCATCTGTCTTGAGACTTTAAAAGCTCGACTGGGTCTCAGATCCGTTAGAATTTTTTGCTCCGTTCGTCTGCGCTTTTCTCATTTTGCTTATTCACATTTTCAGGTCTCACATGAGATAGGGCGACATAGCGACATAGGAGGTGTCCTGGCTTTATTTTGGTTTCGGTGTTCGGCGATGAAATTCATCTTTGTCAGTGCTGAAAAGGCCTTGGCGTCTGTCTATTTAACCGCCGCGCCTTTTCAAACAGTCGCATTTCCCCACGCTGCAGTTCACCCTGCGCGGCCGAGACGTAACCCTTCGAATTTTGTCCACCACAACGTTCGCTCAGCAAACCTAAAACACACAAACGCAAGACTCGGGAAAGAGACAGATAGCTAGATGGAGAGGTGAGTGACCCAGGTGGCGAGTGTCTGTGTGTGAGTGTGAGCGTGAGTGTGTGAGTGTGAGTGTGTGTGTGTGTGTGTGTGGAGTGTGGCCATCTGCAGTTCATCACTCCTTCTCCGAGTCTCAATCTTGCTCCCGTCTCGAGCATTTGGAGGCACTAAGGTCCCCGGTGCCAGCAAAGGTCAGAGCCGGTGATTTATTGGCCCTCTTCTGGGAGGCCGTCTGTGGACCTGCGATGCCTGCCGTGCCCCTGGATCGCGGCCAACATCCATGACACCAACAACATGCTGCAGCAGATGAAAAGCTCATTTCGCCTATTCCTGGGTGTATGTCATTCATTTCGATGCACCTGATGAGTTCCGTTTCACAGCATCGGCAACTTCCGCGGCGTCAAACTGCATCTGAGGAGGAGGAGGAGACATATTTTCTGATATTTTTTTACATCACTGTTTGTCAGCTGACCGGGGAGCTCTTTCTTTTCTTCAATCCGGTTTCTAAAATGCTGCATTTATGACGGAAACAGCCAATTACCTCACGGAAAACCTCATGGCTTCGCCTAATCGTCATAGTTTGGTCCCAAAAAAAAAAAAAATCTTCTCGTGCATTAATTTCTCAATAGAACACATGATAAAATAGCATAATGAGGAAAAAAGTTACATTAAATCTTGATGATTTATCTTGCACCATTTTTCCTCCACCGGTTTGCTTTAGTGTGCTGTCTTATAGTGATGTGTATATATATTTTTGCAATCTTATCACCAATTCCGTCTTTACACTAACTATCGAGCCCCTTACGGCTCGATTCCAAGGTCTCGAGCTTTCCTGCCGATCGACAGGCTGCGTTGATGCGCGAGGGAGCAGTAAAACAGAAGACTGCAAGCAAGCAAGCAAACACGGACGTAAACCACATGAAATATTCATAAAATCCACTATACAAATGTTTAGTGACGAAGAAAATGCATTTGTTTGTTTTACCTTAAGACAGATGCAGTGTGTTTCGGTGAGACACGAACTCGTGTCTTACAAGAAAAACTCCACAGGGCGCCTTTAATAGCACTAATAAATAATGGTTGCATTCCTTTTAGGTGTGCCACTTTTCGGGCCCTGGTATTCTGCATGCTGGCCCCCCCCGACGTGGCTTATTTATTTCATTTGTAAGGGACCGGGTGCAATGTTAAACATGAATGTTACCATGTGATGTGCCATCCAGGAGTCGGCTTCAAGCTCATTTTCATCTGCGGCCCCTCGGCAGGTCATCAAAGAGGGCACGTAGCACAAAGTCACATGCACACACAACACACACACACACACACACACACGCCATGTCAGCAGCAAGTGTATGTCAGACAAATTAAAAGCAACAACACCTAAACGGGACACCAAAACGGAAAGGAGCCATCATTACTGTGATTAGTTCCACCTGGGCTTTTTCTTTTCGCCTGCTGTGAAAAAGGCCTATTTTGCCCTTGACTTGGTTGCGATCAAGAGCAGCATGCCCAAACTCCGGTAACTAAGATTAACTTGCCCCCAATCCCTAAAGGCTTACTTAGCTCATAGTGAGAAGGGTCCTTCGCAGGCCCAAGCATAATGTCTTTTGCAGCCCTCTCAGACTGCATGGGGGAGGCCAACAAGACAGCAATTATCTGGTAGGAAAAAAAAACGCATTTGTTGCGTGCCTTACGCGACATATCAAGGGTGCTTTATTGTACAGCATACCATTTGCGCCATAACGCCTGTCCTCAGATATAAGTTATACAGTTATGTCGAATCAAATTGCAATATTTATTGAATCAGACGTTTGTAAATGCACGTCACAATAAGAGCTGAACTTGAGCGCAGAAAACAAAGCGCTCCAACTAAAACATACCACATGAGCAAAATCTAGACGTTCAAAGCTTCCATGTGATGCGACTGTTCAATCTTAAATGGCAGTCATGCTTAAAGGATTTTTATTTTAAGCCTCTTGAAAATATAAATGATAAAAGGAAATTGAGGCCTGTGGCTAATTACCATTTAATATTGAATTTCGAATGAGGAAATTATTAGGATGTGGCCTTGTGATGCCAAAAAGCTCATCAAGTATGGACAGCATCTTGCCAAGTCCAAACCAGAAGCGTACGCAAGTGAACGAACTCCTGAAGTCTTCCTACTTAGGCGATCGATGGTATTGATCAGCTGTTAATGCCAGGGGGAAACCGTGGATTGTACAGCCTGACATGACAAGGTCTCCTAAAAACACTCCGATATGGAAATGATGAATTTAACTTTGATGAAGTGATTTAGGCATGCCAGTTGATGGCTCATCTGTTGAGGGTTTACTACCAACTTTAAAAACAAGAAATCATTAGCACATGAATTGTTGAGGCAATTCCAAGTTACCCTTCGGAAACCCTTTGACGAATCGTGCAATCAGTGAAATCCTCAAAACACAAAAACTAGCAAGTTGTTAATAATTGTTTTCGGCCCGACGAAGGCAAATGAGTTGTTTGTGTGTTTCTGTATGTCGCTCTGTCTGCGTCTGGGTTTGTGTCCAGGGCATAATTGGTGGAAAATGAGAAACAAAAAAGGCGTAAAATCCCATGAGGTCCTGCAGTGTGTCGAGTCCGGGCCTACGGGGGCTCTGGCACAATATGTAACAGTAACAGCAGAGAAAGTAGATAAGCACTCCTGTAACAACAAAGAAAAACAGGCTTCTTCTTAACTTCAGAGCTTTTGCAAAGTCCATAACCTTGTCACCTTTTTTTCCCCCATGTAACATCTCACTGTAACAATTCAATGTACAATATGCTCCTGCAAACTCAGACAGAAGTGGTACAAAACATGTGGGATTGCAGTAGAATACAAGGAAAACCATACAGTATCAAACACATTATATATAGATACTGTACTGCATGCAGTTAATAGGTAAGCAGAGGCATCTTTTAGACACCTTGTCAGGCAAATGTGATGTCATGTCTGAATGAGCGCCTGAGTCGCTTTTTACGCAAAGTTATGACGGCGGTCTTACGAGTTCGAACCTAGAAACATTTCAACCCCTTCAATTCTGTAACACGATCCGGCTCCGCCTTCTTAAGAGCACTATGAGCCATTAAAACGCCGTTCCTGACTTACAAGTGGTGGCCTGGTGGAACTTTCCCGTGAACAAAGTATTCCTGACCCACATTGCATCTTTTTGTTGCGCCAAACGTGACGAACGTACCTCCGTCGCCGTAAAACACTGGCCAGTCTGGCGGCGCGTCGCCACATCTCCTGGGCCGTTACTGCCATCAACTGTTTATCAGCGAGACCCCACCGGCGGCGGCGTGTCTTGCATGGGCGTCGGCGATGCAAACAAAGCGGGGAGCCGTGTATGTCGGAGTGGTCAAAAACTGCGCAGGGTGCCGCTGATGTCCTCGCTTGGGCATTGTCGAACGTAAAACATTGGAATTCTCTATCAAACCCTGTTGCCCGCTCCTTTCATGTCTGAATTTAGTGGGGACGGACACCTATGACAAAAATCCATGACTAGCAGATAAACGAAGCGGGCGACGTTAAGCAGTCTGCAACTTAAAAAGGCTGTGGACATGTATAAGGTCTCCATGTGTGGAGGGTTAGGCATTTATTGGTAATTAATGGGTTAATTAACTTCATCTTATAGGAGTCAGTGTATTTTCATTTAATGTGTTTAAAAGAGGGTAAGTGAGCATTTATCCCCTCTTTGTTACACGTTTCTAATGTTTGCTTTCTTTTTCAATTCCCATCACATTTACTTTGAAGCATTTCGCCACAATGCCATTCTGCTCCTCCTCTGCTTTTTCTATCATCACATTTTCTTATTCGTTTGAATACGTCTTTTGAATCTGCAGAAAGGCCTTTTGATAAAAGTGTTATTTCAGTGAAATACAGCGATGTCTAGGTGAACTAATAGATGTGTCTCTCAAGCCCCTCGACCATTATCTAACATGAACTATTGAAGGTACAAACTCATTACATTATCGTCAAGAGTAGTGGTGCTCGCCTCTGAGGTATTTAACGTTGACGCATATTCTGTTCAATTATAAGTGCGCCCATTTCGTTAATGGTATTTTATTGAGAAAGTTGCAGCGAAGGAATCCTTTTTTTTTTTCTCCACATATCAGCCCTGCATTGTGCCACCTGTAAAAACCATGACTGGATAATATAGCAG
>NC_092191.1:21376750-21399250 GCF_043641665.1 Enoplosus armatus | reverse complement strand
ATGGATATTGACTAGCCTGTCAGCTGGCCTGCCACACTCACTAATAGGAGCCATTGGTCTTGGCTTAAGACCTGACAGAGGAGAGGCTGAAAAGGGAGAAAATGAGTGAGCGTGTCCCTTCACCTCAAGATGGGTTTTGGCTTTAGCCTTCAGCCAGCAAAGTTTGGCTCTGGGTTGGAGGCAGCCAAGGTTTCTCCCCAGGTGTACAGGACACTTACCTACACTAGAAGAGAATGCTTAGAGAGAGGTGGAAATGCTGTCTTATATATATATGCCACAATTGCTTGTAGAAAGTAACCAAAGCCACAGTGGGTGTCGTGGGTGCACAGCAAGCCAAGGAGAGCTCATTAAAATAGATGTGATGGTAAATTGGCACTCTTTAGAGCCGGAGGGTTCTCGAGGACTTTTTGTGAATTTAAGTAATAATATGTGACATTTTCTTATGAATAAATGGCCATGTATCACTGGTTGATATAACAGCGGTTCACTGTAATCAATGTCATTCCGTCCAATTCATGGAAACTGGGCCGAATTGAACTGAACATTTGCAGTTCTAAACTCCATATGTCATTACTAGGAAAAGTGCTCCTCGGACAGGGACACATTTTCCCTTTTGTTTGGGGAAAAAAAACGAGACTGTAACCCGGTAGGCTTACACATGGGCAGTCAACACCACTGTAGCCAAAGAAAGAATCCATTTCCATCATGTAACTACAGTATGTGCACTTGTGTAGATGCTTTGCCATTCTGTCTGACAAAGTGAAATGCAGGCTGCCACTGCAAATCTTCGCCTCTGCACAGCGCTGCAGGAATGAATCTTAAAACCCCGAAATCTTTTTTTTTGTTTTTGCACTTCCAGGTTCTTTCATCTTGAAGTCAATGGGGTGTCTGAATGGGGTTTTTTGTCCAGTGGTTATATGTTTTAATGCTACCTGAGCTAAGTCATTGGCTGAGTTTAGCATGTGAGCATGCTAACAGTAGCTAATTGGCACAAAACTAAGTAGTAGAGTAGAGCAGAGCTGGGATTGATCAAAATGTCATTAGTTCTGTAGGTATTTGGTCATAATCCAAAGTATTGGACAAATACAAGATGACGACGGTACATGAAAAGTCAGGAGGTGACCAAAGTGATTACAATTTCTCCTGAGGGGGACGTGAATGTATGTACAACATTTCACGGCAGTCCATCTAGTAGTTGTTCAGACATTTCACTCAAAACTTCAAATGTCAGCCTCACTGGAGGAAAGTTCAGGAGATCCAAGTCATTAAGATTCATCATCTGGGAAGCATGACTGTCCATGAAATATTTCAATGAGACAAAAAACAATGAAGCCTGGTGGTGGTGCAAGAGGAAAAGTCAGGGGATCACAGAGGTATCAAGGTCAGTTGGAACATCCTGTGTGGACAACGAACGCCTGTATAACATTCAGTGGCACTTGAAAGAATTTGTTTCCATTTTCTGACACCCGTCGAACCTCTGCGAACTACATTCAGAGTTTTGAGTTTTCTTGTTCTACGTTCAGCCCCCTAAACTTTTCTGTTAAAAGGAGAAACAGAGCAAGAAAGTCAATAACAAGTATGCATTTCACTTGTACCCTTCCTGTGGGCGATGGGTCTACAGGGAATACCTGCCCACAGCTAAAATTAATCCAGTCCTGACTGTTGGTTTTCTCCTAAACGCTGAAGCTTTAAGAGTCCAACGGGGGAAGCGAGTAATTCCCATAATGTATATTAAACAGAGATGCAAAACAGTCATTAATTGGTAGTTTAACCTGCTATGCGTGGCTTATACTTACGGATTAGTTTTCCTTATAGAATGCCCTGCTATATGATACCACAAATGTAAAGGACAAGCTCTGGACTGCCATGAATATATCTTTTTTTTTTGTCTGCAGTATATGGATTAGAATTAGAATCTGCTTGAATGTGAGTTTTACTATACATCATTATCAATGGTTATGTAGATTGTCCAACTTGGATGAACGTGTCCGTACACACTTCTATGCCAGAGGCGGAGATCACAAATCTTACTTGCTGATTGGAATCATGTCGTTCACTTCAAGATTCATAGTCAAGTTCGTTCATTTTTCCCCCCCCAAAGCTTAGACCACTCAAATTATACGCATCGTCAGTAAGTGAATGCATCACTGGGACTTCCAGACCGTCTTCAGTTCAGTGTGTTTGGCCTGTTGCGTTCTTTTTGAGATGTGCATGAACTTGATTCGGCACCGAAATGTTCACCTCCACTCCAATAGAATGACCACAAGTTATTCTGGTTCTGGGGGAACAACTCATCGGCCACTGTTTAGTTCGGTCAACCTTAAATGACAGGGAAGACTTTGTTATGACGCAGTGTGTCGCGGGATTGTCTCTCTTTGACCACAGCTTTGAATAACACTACTTTAATGACAGTGTTGCAGAGTGTTTTTCCTCATTGACCCTATCATCGCCCTATGGGAAAAGCCTGTTGGTCTCAGACACGAGAGTACAGTACAGTCTTGCATGTCTCGGCATAATGACAGAGCCATCCGCGATCACTATCATTTCTTGCGTGATTTACGCATGAGTGTAAAATTTGTGGGTTAAGATGCTTTGGACGAGTGAATCTTTTGCTCTTCACAGTTTCTGGTTTCGGAGCATCCATCCAACACTTTGGGGTAGAGTTGGATACTGACGGAAGCAAACCTTAAGAGAGGGAAGACCTTTGAATGAGCTAAGGGGGCTTTTTTTCACTTTCTGTTATACTCTTATGAGTATAATGACAGACGCTCATTTTGGCATTTTCATCTTTGAGTCACTTGTGTATCCTATCCTTATCTTAACTCATTACCTTCACATTATCAGGGGATCAAATGGCCATCAAGTGTAATGTGTCGCTTGCAATGATGAACCCGTGGAGAATTGTCACCAGGCTCTACGGTTCATCTCGGCTCGCGTCGGCTTCAGGCGTTTTGAGCAAAAAAGCTCTGATAGACCCGCTGTGCACTACCTGCTCTCCGGAAACACCGCTCCAAATGAATGAGAATGTTCTGTGCGAGCGAGATGTGCAAATGGGCAACTGTTTGCCAGAAAGTTTGCCATAATAACTTTATTGTGTGATCGTGTGTTATGTTTACAGCTGGTCGCACTACCCCCGAGTGGTAAAAGACAATTACAATATTATACTTGTTTTCGGCGGCCACATAGACATTTACCCTGTTCTGTCCCACTCGTTATTACCTAACCCAAATAAACAATACACCACGTGTCTGAATTCAACGCTGATCTGTCAATCAATGTGTCGTTGTCGAGGCTGTTGCCAAGCTGCGTTCATGGTGTTGAAAGGTGCGCTCGGTAGGTGTGCTAAGCGCTGAAATGACCCCCGGTTTGGGGGTTTGAAAATATGGTCACCCGACCCAAAAGGCCAATGTACCCTCTGTACAGATGTTAGGCGTGGCTAGCTAGCTAGCGCGGCCAGTTTGCCGTTATTTTACTCCAAGCGCCCTGCTGCTCCCCTCTATACGTTGGTGTATTGGATTTCACTTCAAGGAGAGGGTCTTTATGATTCAAACAGTCCAAATGCTTGGCAAGTTTGTCATATGCAACCTATTTAGGAGAGCAAACGTTTGCTGAGCAGTACGCGCATATTACAATTTGCTTTCAATTCAAACTCCACTAACTAAGGGCTTGTAGTGTAAATTGACTTTGTTTTTAATATCCATCCCTTTGAGTTTCAGTGTGTTTTTTTTTCTAAGCCGCCATAGTTTACGTCTCTGTTCAGTAATTACGGTGCAGGCTTTCAACAAATTAAAAGATTCCCAGACGCATTTGACCCTGAATGCAACTGAAATACAGCAGTAAGCCGTCAGTAGTCAGAAAAGGGGAAACAGGGCTTGATATAATACAAGGAGACGAGAACTCGGGGACAAAACCAGCCAAAATAAATAAACTTTCAGGAAGAGCAAGGCCTGGCAGGAAGTAAGGATAGTGCTGCAAAGGTTAGTTTGCTGGCCTTTCTACAGTACATCACCGGGTGTCTGCTGATGGGAGGGTCCCTGAGCGGCGGAGGGGCCGAGTTAGTGTGTGTGTGTGTGTGTGTGTGTGTCAGGGGAAGGGAAGGGCTGATGAACTTCACTTTCTATTAGCAGCCGACAGGGGCTCACCGGCTCGGTCGCCAATCAATAGGCTGAAGGACAAGGGTGTCAGAAAAAATGAAAGACCCTTCGCTTTCCGGCTGGCTGCGAGAGAATAAGGGGGGAGGAAAGAGAGGGGCGGGGGCAGAGATGGAGGGCAACGAGACTGTGAGAGAGATGCAGGGATAAAGAAATTAAGAATAAAGCAAATAGAGTGTGTCAAGTGTATGGGAATGCACAAGTGCGTGCTTGCGTCGGGTAACGGCCTCCGTGCGAGCTGCCGGTGTCAGCGCGGTGAGGAGGTTATCAGCCGAGGCAGAGTGTCTATCTCCGACCCTCTGTTTGATCTCGCGCTGCTGCAGGACCCTAGGAAGGAGGAGCGCGGCGAGTCCCAGCAGGCCCGAGAGCAGCTCCAGGTCGCACAGCGCGACTGGACCTCGTCCCCAGTCGGCGATCAGATTATCCTGGAGAGTGACAAAGAGCCTTCGGCGCTCCTGATGACCAGAGGCCGTCTGCTGCTCTGCACACATAGAACTTACACAAAATACTACAGGACACAGTGCAAAATATTATTGGGGGTGGGGGGGGGGGTCATTGAAAGAAAGTAGTGCAGGTTATATTAAGTGCTGAGCTACTCTGCTGTCAACCAAATGTAAACCTGCGTGATAGTGATCAGTTGCCTATTGACATTAACATTAATGAATAATAACGAATAAATGTACGTCCAACATTCGCTCTCCCCCGTCCTTCTGTCTTAGCTCTTCCGCCGCTAAATGCTCCACTGTGTTGTGCCAGCTAACCGCTAACTGCTGCTCGGGGGCCGGCCAGGAAGTGCACGGTGACAGGAGATGAGGTTGATGGGCGGCGGTGAGAGCGGACCGAAATAGTGCTGTAACAGTTGTATATCTTGCTTGGCCTCAGAGAGAGCTAATACAAATACCTGGAAAACCCCGACCCTGATGATGTCACCAAGGTGACATATTTGATATTTCAACCTGCCTTATAAGCTGGGCATTTAGCAAAGGTCTAATGAATGATCCATTGAGTTGCATTATGGGAATTTTAGGATCCAGCGTCTTCACTGAAGTCCCCCTTTAGTACCCCTTTAAAAACAGCCTTGTTCTAAGTTTGGTCACTATGCTGTTTTGAGGTAATAAAGGCTTTTGTGACGTTAAGAGGAACTATTTTCTCCATAAAGGTTTTTTTTTTTTTAAATCAGTAATTGTAAAAAATCACCAACCCTGGAGATACATGGTTTTCACCGGACGGCAATAATTTGTAATTGTATTTACAGTAAACTTTGACTGTCTTTTTGGAGAGAAAAAAAAAAGAAAAAAAGAAAAGAAAAGCTAAATAAAATGCAATTTAAATGCAATGAAAACACAATGTCCTCCGCTCCACATGGCGAAGTGGAAATCATCTTTTCACATGTAAAATGTTTTCGGGTTTTGTTTTTTTTCTTTCTTCCTTTATTCTTGTAAAGCAAATCCTGACACCGGCATTTTGCCTGTGATATCCGCGGCGTGAGTGCACATCAGCCCGCGTGAATGTAACACAGCAGCTTTTCCTCCGGCCCTGTCCTCCCGACTAAAAGCCTTTTTGACACGAATTAGCATGTCGTCCTTAAAAAGGTAGACGGGTCCAATTTTCCCCTGAAAGGTCTGTCTCTAATAGATACTGCTTGGCAAATTCCAGCCTGATCTAACCTTGAATAAAGACCCCACATTCTTTCTATTTTTTCTTTTTCCCTCTATGCCTCCCATTCCTCTCCTTCTTTCTCTCCCCTCTGAGAAAAAAGAAAAACACACCCAACCACCAGCAGAGAGAGAGAGAGAGAGAGAGAGAAAAAACCCAACAACTTGTCATATCAAGGCCTGTATTAAAAAACCCCGCACAACAACAAAGATTTCATTTCCATAATGCATTCTAATGGATGGGCGATGTGTTTCAGCAGGTGAGACCAGAGGGCAAAGGCTTCCCAGACAAACACGACAATAAACCTGACAAGCACCATTATGCCGTACATATTACGGGCTGTTAGGGAATGGAAATGATGATAATTAGCTAATTCAGCTATAATCTCATTTGTTTGGCCTCACCTTTCGCTAATACGACTTTGACCCCCATGCTTGAACGTTCCAAACAGCACAAATGAGAGTGCCAGGATGCTAATTTATACAGGTACACCAACCAATATATATATATATATATATATATTGGTTTTGTTGTCGGGATGAATGTAGGTTTGTGTGTTACAGTATTTGACTTAGAGCTGTTTGTTTGCTGCTAATGACGCCTCTCTGTGATCGTGGAGACGTTTTGAGGCATTTAAAATTTCATTTCTCTTTGTTTTTTGTTTGTTTTAACCAGCTGTTGCATTAAAAACGTCTGGACTGGTACATGACTGAACAGCCATTTATGCCGATATACATATACATTATTCTTCATTATTCTTATATGAAAAATACAGTGCTCTGAACATGCCCCCCCCCAATTGAATTCAATACTTCCTTCATTTTTCACCGGACTTGGTGGTGTAGTGCAGGATGAAGCTGGACTGATGCTCGCGACGTGTTACTTTTTCCACTTCAGGATGGGATGCTGAGGCCTGCCATCTTTACAAGTAGGCAGCAGATTGGGGGAAAACAGGACGAGCTGAAGTTAGGGGCCGCCCCCGAAAGCAAAGTTTTAGTCGCATTTATTCTCATAAAACACTTCTACCAACTTTTATTTCCGTCCGGACCCAGCTCCCACTGCACGCACAAACCTCCCTTAAAAATAACCATGCAATGCGACCCCATGAGCGAGTGGGCCATGTGGCATGATCATGCAGTTACGCATTTTAATTTGGTTGGTCGCAACATATGGTTTACAATATCATTAACTTTTTTTAAAACTTTTGCAAATGACTTCCAAATAGTTTATGTTATAGTTTATGTCTTTACGTTACAGGCACATGAATAAAACCACTTGCATTTCCATGCACACACACACACACACGTTTGTGTCTCTCTAATGCACGGACGCTATCATGACAACGTACCTCGTTTCCTCAACCAAGTGCGCCAACAGATGCACCTCTGTCATAAATGCAAATGCTGTCCGCAAACACACTTACAAACATACGCTGAGCGGCACAAATGAGTGCCTTCCTTCCAGATGCCCCCCCCCCTCCGCGCACTGTAATCTGCTGTTGACCAGGCACATTCCTTCAGCCCAGGCCACAGCACATGGCGCTCAGTCTCCTCTCTAATAAACGCTCCATAGGCGCTGGGCTGCGGGCCAGGGTCCAGGCAGGGGGCTGGTTGGGGGGGGGGGTTAGCCATGGCTATGTGTGTGCGTGTGTATGTGTGGTTAGACCCAGGGTTTCTTGCCGGCCTTTCATCCCGTGCCAGCCCCCGGCCCGGGTGTGAGCAGCTTGGGGTTGAACTTCAGGATTTATTGGTTCCTCTGGTTCCCTGGTTCATATACTGTGAACCAAAGGATGCTGAGCAGTTTACGATCCACTTCTTCCCACCGCTCCACCACCGGATGTGGGTCCCAAAAACCTCCCTCTCTGTCTGTCGTAACCCATATTTGAACAGGACTAGTATTATGTAGAGAGTACCAAATGTGCTGGTTCACTTGGTTTCCCCGGACAAGGCTGTGTGAGGACTTGCTTGCTGATCGGCATGTGGACTCGTGGCTGAAACTCGAGATCCGACTGTGGCATAGATGTTTTCTCTTCAGATCTGCCAGATAGAGTCAGGCTGCAGGTTCCCATGCTGACCTTTTGGCCAGTTCACCACTGTGTGTCTGACTTTCCAGCCGGCGCTGTGGTTGACGCTGGCGGCTTCCCAACGTTGCCTCCCGGGCAGGTTCGTGCCCCCCTTCTGTGCTGGAGAGTCCCTGTTCAGGCGTCACTGTGGCCGATAACCCCACCACGAAGCTTTCAGTTTTGAACGTTAGCCGCAGTCCATCAGGTCCAGGTCTTCGGGAACGCGATTCTCAAAGGAATATGCTCCGCTGCCACACTGTAACAGCGCTCTGTCATTCAACCACACATTTTAACACATTGGTTGATCTCCGAGGATTGGTCAGTGGGCTCAGACCAGGTCCACTATACTCCACCATAAATGGAGGGACCCACTTGTCATGAGAACAGCAGAAAGGCCTCACACGCCTCACTGGGGGTCGAAGTCCCTAAGCGATGTGGCAAATGTAGAAGTCACCGCTGACGGATCCCACCATGAGTGGATTTTAGCATGAAGCATGTTAGCCGGACCTGTTGGTCACATCTCGGGTGCGTTTGATTTGCCTCATCATGACGTCAGCCTTAGGGCAGGACCCTCTCGTGCCTCCTCACCTACCCTCCCTCTTTTTGTTTCCCCTTTCCTCCAGACGCCTCTCCATCTTCGAGCACAATCAAAGCCGCCCCGTCCGCACCCGCCACTGCTGCTCCGAAGGCGAAGAGGGTCCCATAATGCACCTCTCAGCGACATTCATTAGCTAACCCCCGCCCCCTTCCTCCATTCACACACACTGTACACCCCCCCCCCCCCCCCCATCTCCTTTGTGCTGTGATATGAATGCACTTTGATGCCTAATAAGTGGCTCTGTCCTTTTTGACATGAGCAGCCTGTGCCTGCCCCCGTTCAGCCAGTAATTAGCCTGCTCTCCTTACTTAGCAGCCATGTACAAATTAGACTGCCCCCCCCCCCCCCTCCCCAACACTCCCTCCCAGACTCTCATTCATTTATGGGTGCTGTCTGTCCCCCTCTGCTTCCCCATCTTTCTCTCCCCCTCATTTGTTTTAACTTCTTCACTGGCTCCGTTCATTTCGTTCTTTCGTGGACGATGTGTTTAATTTCATTCTGTTAACGTCAAAATGAGGACAGAAAGCTGCCGGCCCCCACTAGAGTAACCCTTTGAACCTTTTTGCTTGGTGTTAGCTGTCTTTATTTTCAGGCTCTTGGCATAGTCACTACATGTCTTGGGTCGGCATGCCATATATATATAGTTACGGTCACATGCACGGTGCATGTGGATAGTTTGTAGTAGTGGCCAGGCGCGTTATTGCCATGGGGGGGGGGTTGGATGTACCTGTATGATAGGATGTGTGACTGAACCCCGGCGCCGTTACCCGGCCGAGGTCAAAACACGCAGCATGCGCTCGCGGCCGGCGATTCTGAAACTTGTCTCTGGCACACAGGCCTTATTGCTCCATGCGCTGTGTGACTGTGTGTGTGTGTGTGTGTGTGTGTGTGTTCTGGGTTTTACTTCACATGCAACATGTAGCTGCTGGTTAAAGAGTTCATAGTGCATATGCAGAGGAACGCTGGCTAGTGTTTGGTCGTTTTTACAAAGCACGCCCATGCACAGCCTGTGTGCCAGGTGCGCGCGCATTTCGACAAAATTGGAAACCTGACTGACGCACCCCTTTTCCTCAAAGTCACTCAAATCTGATTTTACACCCGCCAAACACGCGCCGCCCCAACGGATGAATCAACAGACCATCGCCCTCTCGATTTCTGCTCAGAATTCATATAAAACTTGCCTCGTAATCACCACGTTTGGACTTTTTCGTCCGCATCTGAAGTAACCCAGGAGATAATCCAAGCACCGCCGGCTAATTCAGCACGACTTCTTTGGTGCAGATTTGCCAAAAAACTAAATTAGATAAACCCCCCCCCACAAATTCAGGGTTCAAATGTAGCCCACAGCGACATTTTCGGTTTTATCCATGGAAAGTAGCGTCTTTGTTTGTTGTTGTTTGTAGAACATGGTCTAAGTAACTTCTCTGAAAACGGCCTCGGGCTCAATTAAGGTTAAGGTGTAGCATAGCCCTTTAACGCAGCATCTCTGCACGCAATTGCCAGAGCAGGGTGAGTCTGAGTGGGAGCCGGAGGAACTGATGAATAGGCACACGCACACACACACACACACACACAGATGTACACCTACACAACACGGTCAAGCGCGCCACCTCTTTGAGTGCCATGCGTCTCCAGCTGCCCTGACGACCGACCTTTTACAGCACATCCACGTCGGCTTCATTCAGGTAGACAAGCCCGTCTGTCTGTCTGTCCTCGCACAATGCCCCCCCCCCCAGCCGCCCCAGATAAAGAGAGATGTAAATAAGTTCGTGCACTTAGGGACCTTTGTTTGGGGGCGCCCACACTGAAGAGGCCTGGCAAGCGCTTGTTCTTTGTCTCGCCCACCACCCCCTGCCCCCGCTCCCTATCTTTCTGCATGGAGGGCGGGTTCACCCTCTAGAAAGAAAAGTGCCTGTTTATGAAAAGGAAGCTTGTGCAACCCCCCCCCCCCCCACACCTCGATGGAGATGAGATGCTTTTTGTGCATGTCTGCTCCCACGAGTCCTGATGGTAATAACAAAAAGAAAAACAAATGAAAAATCAGCAATGGCACACAACGTCCTGGTGGTACCCATTTAGCCCTGTAAACTCGCGTCACCAGCCGCCTTCAAACACAAGACCAACTCATTTGGGGCCTAGCCTAGCTTAGCTATGTCTTTATTTTAGGCCTAACATGGCTGCTCGCGAACCCGGAGCGCGGCGTCTTCTCCAATTACACAGGCGACCAGCCTCCGATCGCTAATTGAGGAGGTCGAATCGCTAAACGCCGCGGATAGTATTATCTGAATTTATCTCAGAGCAATTTAACGCTTCCACTTTAATGGAAACTGCAAAATAACTGGATGAATTAAACAACAACAACAACAGAGGGAGGGGAAAAAAAAAAAAAGGCAATATGAAGGGATTTTCATAACTAAAAGCACCGGGCAATCAGATGAAATCACGGCAGTCATGAGTTTGGCAGGCACGCGGCGTCCAAAGCTTTTTGCCGTAATGGCCGGCGCTATTATGAGCATTAGCCCGATTCCCTTCAGTACGCGGCCGTGAGATGGGTCACAACACAAACACACACTCACACAAATGCAACACCCCACCCCCCACCTCGTGTCAGGTCCGGTTGGGTGCTGGGAGTGTTTGTAGGTTGGCTATTGAGGAGAGGCAAGAGGGCAAAAGGGACGTGCTGGCATAATGCATTTACTAATAACTGTTTATTATTGTTGGTTCCCCAGGGGGAGCACTTTATGGAAATGGCTGTATATGAAGGGCAGAGGTGTGAGAAGGGCTGCCGGGAAAATTAGCTTTTTAGATTCCCCCACAATGTCCTACCAGCTTCATACCTTGTCTGCCCCCCCCCCAGAGCGCTGGTCCTATACACGCGTTTGTCATAATCCACTTCCATGACGTGCGTCCCCATAAACAAAGACTTGTATTTACATCCGGGGGATAGTTGTCAGCAACGTGTGTGTGTGTGTGTGTGTGTGTGAATGCAACACTTTCCACCCTGAACCAGCTCAGTTCACACTTTAGGAGACGTCGGACCTTGCTCAACACACTAATTAACACATGCACGCACGCACACACACACACGTGCAACACACAGCAGCGCCGCCTCATACTTTGGCAAGGTGTGATCTTGCACTTATTTGCATACATTAATTAAGCGCTTTTCGGCTCCGAGTACAACGCAATGACAACGGCGCTGCATTAATGAATTGACTGTTCCAGTGACACGCGGCACACCTTTACAGTCACAGTGGCTCCAAACTCGCCGAGACTTTGCATATTTTGACACGGACTTGACCCGGCAGGAGCGCTCGCAGCACGTGACGCAGCAGGGCCGCGAGGCACTCTGCACTGTTAAAAAAAACCATATGCTTATGCAAATTTGAGTTTTCAACAGAAAATGTTCAAAAGAATAAGAATATGCCCCCCCCCCCAAAAAAGCGCAGTTACAAGGGACAAGATTCAAAGGAACTACATATGCACACAATGGCCGCCGCGCAGCCTGCAACTCATTCAACTTGCCGCTTTACAGCTAAAAGTTAGGTGTTATTAATTAAACTAAATGACTTGAAGTCTTGCCACCAACAAAGCGCGTGAGATGTGAACAGAAGCGTTGCATTCGACACTCTAACCGCAGTTTAGTGTTTAAACTGATTCAGTGAACCTCCCCAAAAAAAAAGAAAAAAAAAAAGGAAATATGGATTTATGACACGTGAAGCCATGGAGGGATTATGAGACCACGGGCCCCTGGGCACATAGATGTCCCCTGTGACTTACTCCAGCCTTAAATATGATAAAGAAAACATCATATATCAACACAAATCGATAAAGGACTCACATCAGGGTCACAACATGTTTGGGACGTCCATAGTTTTGCATGAGCTCTTTGACTTGATGGTGTTAAAGCCGCTTTCTACAGAGGATCCGGCTCAGGGGTCCCTGACTCTTTCAGACCCGGGGGCCTGTACTCAGTGTGGGCCGGCGTGATAATCTACTCATGCGTGTGAAGCACACGTCACATATTTATCACGTGAAACACCATATATAACGTGAGGGCACAGTTTTGCCATGAGATAAATTCATGTTATTTTTCTTACCACCACCCCCCCCCCCAAAAAAAAAAAAATTTAAAATAAACTTTAATGTGGCGTTTTGGCTTCACGTGATACGTCTTGACTCAAGGTCCACTTGAGGAAAGCTGAAGAAAAAAAGCTCGACGCGTTCAGATTTTATTCGATTTAAAAATGTGACACACTCAAATAAACACATGGTTTGCGGTAAACTCGTGCGTGAGGTATCATTTTACATGCCTGAAAACACAAATTCCATCTGTGCTTTTTTTTTTGTCAGCACATATATAAAGTGTGATGTTACACCCCCCCCCCCCTTTAATTAAACAAGAGCCTTCTCTGCAAACAGCATTGCGAGTCACAAAGAATATACACCCAGAAAAGGCCCCACTTGCTGGATGTTGTTTGGTGGCCCCTGTGTGTTGGCGAAAGCGCGTGACCGAGCACAATAACAAATCATCAAAACTTTAGGGGAGGAAAATGTTAAGACAAAAGTTACAACAGGCCCGTTTATTCAGGGGTACTTTCCCTACGCGAACCTGTCGAAACAACGTCCGCTTAGCTTGAAACAAGCGCTGCAACTTCCGCTAAGGTCACTTCATCGACGGACGTGTCTTGCTTAGCAGCATTTGTCAAAGCCTGATCATTGTTGCAGAGCGTCTGGCTGCAGCGCGTCTGCGTGTGCTTGGTAATGACACGGCTGGGTGAGCCTGTTGACCTCGCAGCAACGCACCGGGGGAGCGGGGAGTCCAAAGCCCTGCTGGGATTTTGGCCCCAGACGGACGCGCTTGTCCTCGGGCCGTCTGCCGGTGCCGTTCTGCGGTGGGGGCCGAGTCTCGACCCAGCTGGCCCGCGCCACGAGGAAACACCAGACGCACGGTTGAGACCCATTATGACAGCGTCCCACTCGCTGCAGAAGGAATGCAGTTGCCGGTTTGTTGCGACCCAGCTGAAACGGCTCCAGTCTACCACAGTGGTCCCGCAGTAAATCCTCCCTCCATGAAGGTTATAATGTTCAGCTTTTGTTGAAACTATCACAGAGAGGTGACAGCTTTACTTTAAAAAACAAGTCCCATCAGCTACAAGAATTCAGGAGAATTCCAGTTTATTACAACTTTTACATGTTTCTATTTTCTATTTATATTTCTAGACCTAAAACCCCAAAGCGAATTCCTTGCATATGAAAACCTACCTGGCGACAATTCTAATTAAAATCTTGCGTACTCGCATGTCCACGTCAGTTCCTGTTTTCAGCTTATTCCATTCACACAGCAAGAACAGCAGGTTTTGCATCAATGTGCTTCACAAAGACAGACCTGTACGCGCGCACATACGAGCGCATCTGTGTGCACGGCAGATGTTGTGGACGTTTCAAGTGGAAACGAGGCGGACACAGCGTCAAAGGGAAGGTGTTGGACGGAGTCGGTGTCGTTCTGGGTTTGTGAGTGTGCGGTACAAGAAATGCCCACCGTTTGGCGAGACCCCTCCGTGGTAATGAAACCACGTTCGGAAGTGGCCAAATGACGATGCGCTCACCTCCACGAATCCTTGGCAGCACGCAGCCACCTTCAGTCATAGGAGACATTTGTACTGGTAATGATATCAGTCATTCTGGCCCTGGTATTACTTGGTATTGGCTAGGAACCCCCTTTTTCTCCCACCCCACTATCTTCCTGTGAAAATGAAGGCTTGTTGCTGACATTTTACCCATGAATAACAAATGGTTTATATAATGTGCATAAACCACCTGCCTGATCACCACGACATGTTGCAGCGACGCCACCGTGTTCCTCACGCCACTTCGGCGAGCACCATGTTATTAATGAGCGATCGAAATGGCGGCCATGTTGTACGTGGTCGTGCTTTCATTTCGGAGTCAAAACAAACGATTTCAGAACATTTAAGGGAATCGTGCCTTTGCAATCTGTACACAGCCTGAAACACCCTCTGTGCTCAGACCCTCGATTCAGGTCAAGGACTGGGGGAGGCGCCGACAGCCAGGAGAGAGAGGGAGAGAGAGAGAGAGAGAGGTCCCAGGGCGGCCGATGGTCCAGCACAGGGAGTGCAAGAGGGGAGGAGGAGGAGGGCTGGGGAGAGAGGCGGGGGAGGGAGAGCAGCTTTTAGGGGCTGAACCTCTTGATAACCTCCACCAGACCACACAGATATTTACTCCACTGATTTCAACTCACAGGAATTTGGGGTAATCAAGTCCTGCAAATTTAACGAGCCAGTCATGGGGGCTGCTACTATTTGAAATTGCCTCCTACATTACATCATGTCCCTTTTGCCCTCGTTTTCTCTCCTCAGTAACCTGCAAATGCTTCCACCCACTGTGTGAGGTTTGTTGACGAAGAAGCTAGGGAAATACTTGCCTGGCAGATGCATCCAGCCAACCTTTCCTTAATGAAAACGGCAAAGATCCAGTGGAGGAAAAAGGACAAAAACAAAGAGGCCGAGCCCAGACCGAAGGAAGACATACCTTAGCATGAGGAAGAAACGGCAAAGCTACCAGGCGGGCAGGCGGGCAGGCAGCCGGCCCGAACTGTAATTAATGAACAAGTTTCTCATGATTAACTTTTATTAAGCGATACTCCTGAGTCCTCCAGCCGGCAGGTAATAGGAGAGGCCTGGGGAGAGGGAGGGAGGGATGGAGTGAGGGAAGGACGAAGGAGGGAGACACTCGACCCCATTATTTCTCCTCAGCCGCTCGTAAAAACAGCATCCCGTAAACTCATAAAACCCTTTCCCACTGCAACTGGGCCCTTAAGCTGCGGCCTGGTGAATTAGAAGGGCACGCAACGCACAATGAAGGAAGCCCACCATAGAGGGAGCGTTGCAGGTCTGCGTCATGTCTCATGCCATGAGAAACGGTGATGATTCTTGTTATTTAAAGTACTGTCAAGGTGAGAGGGGAACGGCGTACCTGACTGATTGGATCCATGTCCCTGTGAGTAGGAACAGCCACCCACAACACACCTAGCCGTTGTGTTTGGTGTGTTTTTATGCATCTAAGTGTGTGTGTTAAATGCTGTTTGCATGCGCAAGAATCCTTGACACCTCGACGGTATCGCGTGTGCGCCGACACTCGCGTGACCAACTGGATTAAAAAGCACAAATACGGCTAGCAACGCCTCTAAAACTCGCTGATCAAACCCCCTTGTATCGCTTCGTTTCGTCCGCACGACAAAAAGAAGGAGTTAAATGTTACAGCTACTTGTTGGCCCACGCTTTCACCCAAAGCGACTCACAATAAGTGCATTCAACCATGCGGATACGACCCAAGAATCAAACTTGCTGAACTGCTTCCAGTGCTACATTTAGCACTTGGCAGGAGCAGAACGTCGTGGGGTGTATGGGAACAATGGAGAGAGAACTTTAAAGAAGGTTTATCCCTTTATGCTACGCTAGGCTAATCGCCTAGCGCCACACTTACCGCCAAGACATTAGAGTAGCGTCAATCTCCTCGTCTGACGCTCAGAGGGACAGCGAATGAGCGCTTTCCCCCAAATACTAAAAACTATTTCTAACAGACTTGGTGTGAATAGAGTTTTTATTAATTTAACAGGATTTTAATAAGAGACCCACATGTATGCAGGCAAAGAGCCGGATGGAGCTCAGGACTGTACTTATACTTTGATATAGGTGGTCTTAAGGCCAATGGAAATCACAGATAACTGGTATCTTTAAATCGGCCAAATCTGCTTGAAAATAAGCCTCTGGACGCCGCGAAGATGTTGGGAGAGAACAATCATACTGACCCGGCAATATCAGATTTTTTTCTGTAAAATAATTCGTCCCTGAATATCAGCCCTGATTGTCCAACAAAACTCCGCCGGCGCGTCAGGCTTTGCGGAATACAGGGCGAATCGCATCAAATCAAAACAGAGCTCATATTTCCAAACATAATAAACAGGGATCCAGGCTGCGAACGCCTAGCGAGGTCTGCGGCTCGGCCGCATGAATCAAAGCCACGGTCTTCAAGAGCGCTTCATAAGGCGAGCATCCTCCTCAGACGCCGGCACTTCATAAAGGGGCATTAGCCATTAGACACGGGGGCTCACATCTCATCCCCGACCGCTTTAGGGCCGCCGCGTCTCTTAGCATGCCCGCTAGCATATGTTATTAAAATCGACACCTGCTTTACGGCGACTCCACACAATGACAATGAAAGGTGTGGCGTATGTAAGGTCAGGAGAACAGGAGGCGTAATGACAAAAAGAAAAGACCACAAAGTCTGCAGAAAACAACCGAGAACCAGCTTGAGAGGCTCACCGCTGTATCTACCTGATAATCTTTTGTCCGTCACATTTTTACAACCACATCATCCGTTTGTTTTATGTTCTCGTCTTCTCTCTGCTGCTGCTGCCTCTGCGCTGCTCCCTCACACTGCATACATATATATAAATATATATATATATACATACACACACTCTGCAAACAATAAATCCCACTGTGCATAACATCAGAAGAAGAGGGACATCAGTTATCTTCTATGAGCGTGTGTGTGTGTGTGTGTAAGAGAGAAAGGTGCACAGTGAAGGTGAGGGCGCACAAAGAGAATGAGTAAAGGATTCAAGCGCACGGGTGGAGGCTTGCGTGTGCAGGGAAGGACGCGGCGTGTGTGTGCGCGTGGCGTGCGCTTCCGCGTGGTTTCCGTGCGTGCACAGAACAATAACAACGCGTGCATGAAAACGTTTACGTGCGTGTGTGTGTGTGTTTAGTTCTCGCCGGCCGAACGTTGCAGATATTCAAATGCACCGCCGCTTATCTTAGCATCGACTGGGGGAAAAAAAGTGTTTGGGAATCCTGGCCGTATCTGTGTCCACCGTGCCGAGCGTCACAAGTTAACCTGTTGTTTAGGAGTGTAATCAGGGAATCAGCCGTTGCTGTCGCTACCTGCCACCTGCCACCGTTAGACTGTTGACAATAGCTTCCCGAATTCACGCTCGTGCATTTCATGATATCTGTGTATGAAGTGAAGACACACAATGGGGGCCCCGGCGGCTCGGCTGATGTATCAGCTCCCAGCCTTCCTCGGGTCCGGCTGACACCTCTGGAAATTGAAAACGCCAAGGGCCTTGTTCACCGACGAATGGTCCTACAGCACACAAACACACACACACACACACACACACACACACACAGAGGCATTTCTCATTCATGGAATATATATTCCCATGCAGTCCCCCCCGCGCCCGGAGATATTCCAAAACATGAATGAAATCTAAATGAAATCTTAACATGCTAGCGCGGGCGGCTACGCGTCCCTCATGCCTCGCGTGGACTGCACACGCTCAGTGGAGGGTTCACAGCGGGGCGGCCTCGGTAATGGAGGAGCTGTTTGCAATGCAACATGGGTTTAATGTGAGCGACAGCAGAACCCTCGATACACCGACACCTTCCTCTCACAGCTCGCTGGGATACAATGCAGCCGCATTCAAACCGCTCAAGGGTGGGTGGGTGGGTGGGCATCGCCATCGGTTATTAAGCTGCACTGACACAGGACCAGTTTGAAATGCAGTCTTTTTTTCCATTTTTTTTTTTTTTTTGGGGGGTCGTCGATGTAATTATAAAGTTAGTTTCTATGTGGAATGCAGGCCTGCTTTTAAGCCTCGCAGTGCTTCCACGGCAACATCCCGCACATCACCCAACCTTTACATTTCACTCTCCCATTAGCAGTGTTATTTAAATCAATTTGCTAGTTTCTGTAATAAAATCAATGGAGTAAGCCTTCAGCCCCTTTATTCAAATAACGTAGCATGTATTAGTGTCACAAGAGTTCCATCCCGACGTGTCAGCGCGAGCTACAGCTTATTGCTTATTGCCTAAGCCATTAATTGATTTTTTTTTCTTTTTTTTCCATCCTGCAGATCCTATAATTTAATATGTCCAGCGTACGCTGAGCAAACTGGCTCCCTCTAAGTATGGGAAATATAAAAACAGTCAAAAGTTGTAAAAAAAAAAAAAGAAAAAAAGAAAAGAAAAGAAGAAAAAAGAAGTGCACCACATTAAGTCAGACAACTTAATTCCAACAGCGCAAATTGCATTCTTTTTCTATTGTTTCAACTAAGTGGTTTCAAATGTGGCTGTTTCCACTTATGTGCTCTTAAAAGGGATGAGTCATCTGAAATACCTCCGCGAGTGCACTCAGGGACAGAGCAACCTGGGTTCCTTCGAAATGCGCCAACACTCGCGATCCAGGGCGAAAGCACGACGCGTCTCGCCCCCCACCCCCCCCTCGCATCACGTGAGCATTGCACACGTCCAGCGGAGAGTGCACCGCTGGGCATTCTATGTAGACAGGGGCGACTTTAACGACGTGCACAGCGAGTAAGCGGGTGTCGAGTTGAGGACCAGGGCTGGAGCTACCGGTACCGGCTACACTGAGGTCATCTTCTGTATCTTCAATATCACACAACACGCTTTAATACAAATGATTACAAAACGAGGGAAGGGTGTGCCCATATGATACCTTACTTTGGGTAGCAAAATTCACTTTTGACCCCCCCCCCCCTTTTTTTTTCATTTAACAAAATATGCTCAATGCAGGGTTCAATAAAAAAAAAAATACTGTGCCCAAATAAAATGCAGTCTAAAAGTTTCCTGATCAGAAATGATCTGATCAGAGACTTTTGTAGCATCCGACCCAGTTTTTCATCCTCGTCAACCACGCTTTTGGTCGCCGCTCAGGGCGCAAGAACGCGGAGTGCAGACGGATTCGGCCCACCCGGGAGGAGGCCTGGGTGGAGCCGAGCCGTGGCTCGCTGTGATAGGCCGAGACACGTGTCAAATCAATCCCTGGCAGTTTGGCAGACGGCATTGGAAACAGGATTTAAGCCTTCGTGTTGGGAAGTGAAGCGTATAGAAAGTGTACGTAGACAGTTAGGAGGCGAAAGAATTAAAATACAAAGCATCGAAATGATTAAAAATAGAGGGGTGGAGGTTGTATTGGTGGAACTTGAACTCATGACCTCAATTCGTTTTAAGAAAGTTATAACAATGATGTTGTTTGATTGTAATTTGTGTCTTCTTCTCTGGAAATCATTTAGTTTTTTGACACACAAGAAATTGCTTTGTCTGCTGAAATTCATTCATCCTTTCACGGACTACTTCACTAAGCGACACTCTCGACTGAAAGTCCACGTCGACCCTGCCACATTTCAAACTCCACCTGTGTGAAGTCGCCATCCAAGCTAACGGATTGTACTTTTCTCTCTCTCTCTCTCCGTCTTCCCACCTCTTGTTTCCCCTTCCTCTCTCTCTCTCTCTCTCTCTTTTGTTTTTCTTCTTCTTCCCCTAGCTCTCTCTCACTCTCTCACTGTGGGTGACGGGCCTCGACCGATGAACCGGAGTCGGGCGGCGATGTGTTGACGAAAAACAAGGATTTACACGTATTAATGAATAAGACACCGTGACACCTCGGGAGAGGTCTTTGAGGGAGAAAAGAGAGGAGGAAGAGGAGGGGGGTGAAAATGGAGAGAGGGAGGGGTCGGGTTCATTCGGTATCAATTTAGTTGGTATTCCTTCGGGGATATGCTAATATTTTCTGAGTAGCTGTGTTCCCCCTCTGTCTCTTTATTTCTGTCGTTCTCTCTTTGTGACCGCTGTACCTTGTTAGGGCTGTGGCCTCTTCCGCGGCACCCGAGCGGGGAAGCGGAGCGGCAGAGAGTTAGAGATGAAGAAAAACAGGTAAATAAATAAATAAAAGTGGAATACAGCAGCAACAAAAAAAAAAAAAGACAAGAAAGGAAGAGTGATAGAGGGAGGGGAGGGGAGGGATGGTAGCACCTTGACGCCGATGTACAGCTGCTCTCTCTCGGCGCGCTGGTTTCACCTTTCCAACGCCCCCCCCCCCGCCCCCCCTCCTGTCTGTCGAGTGACGCGTTTGATTTCGCCGCATTCATACATCAGTGCGCCCGTGCAATGCTGACACCTCATCTCAGCCTGCCGACTTTGGCTACCGAGGCCCTGCTTTGCATAGCGCATATACCCCCGCCGCCTCCTTCCTCGGCTTCCTCTCCTCCTCCTCCTCCTCCTCTCTTCTGTGTGACACTCGTGCCCATCTTTAAAGGGAGAAAGATAGATCAGGAGTGGGAGCCGGGGTTTGGAAGGGGAGGGAGAGCGAGATTGCGAAGTGACAGAGGGGCGAGGAGAGGGAGAGGGCATCCAGAGGAAGAAATCAGAGGAAGAAAAAGAGATGCTCCTCGCTAATTTATGCTATCGCTGGGCCTCATCTTTTCATTGTTGCTCCTTGTCAGTTAAAGAAAAAAAAAAAAAAAGAGAGAGACGTTTCTCACAGCTTTCTTATCAATACCTTTTTTTCTTCCCCCCCCCCCCCCCCCCCCGGCCTCATTTCCTTCTGTGGCAACCATATGCTGCGACTTCTACCTTTTTAATTGACTGCACTGCGTTATTTAAAAAGGCCGGGACGTGCCGTTATGACGAAATTACGACGATGCCCATTTCCTCAGGAACACAATAATTATGTTTGTCCAATTAGTGAGCAGCCCCGACTGTAAAAGCACTCGGAGCTGCCTCCTTCAGAGAGCAGTTCTTATTATAATCCTGGACCACATGGTCAGCATGGAGAGCTTGGCACACGCTCAGGACAATATGACAGCTCTGGCTTTTTTTCTTCTTTTTTTTTTGATATGCATATTTTCTCCGCCACGTGTTTGGTAATTGTGTGCTTATTAGTTTTAATGGGTTTAGTGAAATAAATCCTGTATGCTAATGTGAGGGAAATACTTGCAAGGCCCAAACTGGAGGTGTTGGATTAATAACTGCGTCGCTGACTACGGCAAATTTATTTAATGAATTTACTCCGAATATCCAGACGCAATAAAGCGCCACTCATTCTTCACGGCCCGAAAAGAAAAGATTCCCGAAAGACTGCCTGTTTCGAAAGCTTCAAATTCCCGGTTGAGGTTTCAAAGTTCAATCCTTGACCTCGGAAACCTCAGCGGTTGAGAAAAGGATCTCAGTCTGAGCTTTCGGTCATCCCACAAGACCTTCGCCATTGTTTTGCGTCCAAGGTCGAGAATGAATGAACCCCCAACCTTTTAAGCTAACATGGACGAGGATATACAGTTCCATCTGGTCTAATTTCACCCATGGATCAGAAAACACACACTATATTGATCAGATATTGATCGGGCGGCCTCTGCCAGTGCAAAAACCAAATGAAGTTGGCGCAGTATCTGGGGGCCACCAGCTCTCCGGTGCCAGGGAGTGCACCCGCTGGCGTTTATGTGGCGCTGTAGCGGCCCTCGGGCGTGGTCGGGGCGAACCGGGGCGGCCACTTATCCTCCGGAATTGCGCCCACGGCGGATGATTCCGCGCCAGCGCAAGAAGTAGCGTGCCCCTCCATGCAGCGAGGCGGATGGTGAGGGCGTGCAGGGTGTGATCTTTCCCTAACCTTTACCTAACCACACAGTAACCATATTTTATTTGTCACGACCCGGATCCAACCTTTAACCACAAACCAAAATTTTAAAAAAATGTTGCCGTTTGGACGCCGTGTTGCATCCAATATTTGACATTCTTTGTTCATGGCGGTAGGGCGCGTGGATAGCTCGATGGAGGAACTGTGGTGGCCACGTGTGTACAGACGTGATTACAGTGCAAATGCGTCCGGGCGACCGCGCACACACATTTACGTTCCCTCACCGGAAAACAAATACTCTCAGAGTGTATCCTCCTCTCCAAACGGCAGCAGTGGGAACAATGAAAATAAAGTTGCAAGTTGAAAACGGGGGCCGGGGCTGCACAAAAGCACTGATGAAAGTACAAAAAAAAAAAAGTCACATATATTCATATGGATATAGATAGCCGCTCACTAAATCTAGCAAGAGTTTGGCCTAATTTTTGCAGGGTTAAAAATGGAAGTTTAGAAGCAGTGGGTAATTGGTATGGTGTAAACGGGCCATATGTTATCCCTGGGAGGATTAATAGTTTTTC
>NC_092191.1:21369250-21371750 GCF_043641665.1 Enoplosus armatus | reverse complement strand
TTCCGTCCTTCTTCAGGGCAGTTTGGTCGGGCAGTGTGTCGATCGCTAAACGCCAACAAGTCCTCCAAATCCAACAGCTGAACGCGCCCTCCGGGAACGGCACACAGAAGCATCTTCTCATTCGATGCCACTGCCAGCAGGACGATTTCATTCCAGACTGTCCAGAATCAATGTTGGAAAAAATAATAATATATAAATCTGTTTTATGACGCGAAACCTCTGTGTGGTTGGGTTCGGCCCCAAAATGACGTGCTGCGGTAGTTCAACAATCATAAACACGTGGTTCAGGTCAGGGGGGGCGATCACGGTCACGCTTTTGTCGATCCGCCCCTCCACCCAGACCCCCTCCCTGCAGGGACTGTGGCGCTCTGTCCATCGTCGACAGTCTCCGAAACGCGCAGTGCCCCCTTTAGCTGCTTGAGACAGCGATCACGCGCAGAGGCCAGATTGTCATATTCTCCTATGACCCCACGTAAACCAACACGAAGTCAAGACTGTCCAAACCACATTCATATTTTCCTCCAGTTACTTTTCACTGGACTGAATGAATGAGTGAGCACAGTTTGGCCTAAATGTGGTGGACCCCTACAGAGCACGATCAGTAATAGGTATCAATAAAAAACATTGGAATGGTGATTCCAACACCGGGGCAACAGTTTGCCTTAAACATACGTCGTGTTGTGTTCAAGTGTTTGATGTTTAGAGCCATACGTTGTATTTCCAAAAGTGTCAACTTGTCAAGAACCAATAAAACTTGCTTTAAACGTACTTTTGCCGACTTGTTTTTTTTTTTTTATATCTGTAACAACTATGTATTACCAATGCCCGACGGAGGATTTCGGAAAGGAACGCCGCGTGCCTAAAGAGTCGTGCCCGCCCGTTGCAGAACTGAGCAATCATTCCATTTGTGTTCGAGCATAAAAGTGAGGAAAATATGAACGTATACACTGCATACCCCCCATCTATGAAGTATCCACATGTGTGTGTCTGGGGGTGTACATGCCAACTATACCAACTGTATATTTTTCATCTCCAGTAAACACCGAACCTCACTGGGAACACCTCTCCATTCAACTCCGCGAGAACTTCTTGTCCAGCAGACGTTTCGGCACGCCATGGCGGGAACCGCACAGGTGTAATTAATAACATGAATTAATGATGGCTGCACTCCATTCGGCTGTTTCCACCCCAGGGCTCTGCTATTAAGCACGCTGACTCAAGGGCATGGTTTACTGGGGCAGTTGATTGGAATGGAGTCATCATCAGTTCCCGTCAGCAACGCCGGTGCTTTTTCCTCCCACGTCAAGTCGGAAATGACGAGCAGGCCTTTTGTCTTCTGTGCCCGCTGTTTGGTTGTTTCAACACCGGCGCTGCAAAGTAGTCGGGTTACTGGAGGTCACACATTCGTACGTTTCGCAGGTGGAATGGTAATTTCCCTTTAAAGTCCCTTTTATCAGTCTGCACGGCTGTGACAGTCACAGGTCAATGCTATCCTCAGGCTCCCTCTCTCCACATATCCACCTCTTTCTGCGCTCTGCTTCCTTTACATAATCTCTCTCTCTGTTTCCCCCCCCCCCCCCGGCATGCGGCCAAAAGCCCTTCCGTCACTTCGCCCCACGCGCGAAGGCAAATGACAATGCACGATGGGTACCGAGCCGTATCTTCGCTGTTTGTAGTAAATGTGTGACGTGAGACGGCATTTTGTGTTTTTAGTGGAAGAAATACTTCCCGGGTGCAACTCCCCTCATTGTCCTTTCCTTGACAGCCCGTTTGTGTAGGGAAACGAATGAGGTGTTGGCAGGTGTGGTTTTTGGGCTTTTGGACGGAGCCAGGCAAGCCGTTTCTCCTCTCCGTCCTCCCGGCCTTCGTGCTAAGCTAGGCTAAAGTGGTACCAATCCTCTCATCTCAATCTCGGAAGAAAACAAGTAAGCGCATTCTCCCAAAATGAGCGGGGGGACTTTAATTCAGGATGATCTCAGCGGGAAAACGCGGCCGACTCCGCTGTTCATGTTTCGGGGCTTCAACTCTGCAGCTTCAACTCTCCGTGCTAATGTGGTCCACAAGTTCCCATTAAAAGTTCCCGTTGCCTTTGGATGTGCGTGTCTGTTTATGTGCGACCGAACCTGAATACAGGACCTTGCACCTTGTCTAGTGCCCCCCCCCCCCCCCCCCTCCCACCCTACACACACTCTCTCTCCCTCCAGGATCTTCCAAAAGGCTGAGCTAGTCATATTCCCCCAACTGGCTATTTTTCAAAGCCAGACAACATCTTTCTCTTTATTCAGGCCCAGAATACACACACACACACACACACACACACACACACACACCACTTGCAGTATGTTCCTGTATGCATAACTGTGCTCACACACGTACACATTTTTTTCTTTTTCTTCATCTGTTTTTTTTTTTTTTTCTTCCCCAACGTCTTCTCTGAACAGGCCGAAATTTCCACTTGCTTGATCATCATCATCATCATCATCATCATCATCATCAGGGG